>NW_009270000.1:2433480-2458131 GCF_000687185.1 Egretta garzetta | reverse complement strand
AAGAGACTCAGCTAATGAAGGGACAGATAGGTGGTGCTTATCTGTTAGTCTTCCAATTTAGCAATACATGGCCAGCCAGCTAATACATGCTTGCTAATGGGAGGTCTAGGAAACTAGAGGGAACATGCTAGTGGCAGTTTAGGTTAAACAAAGTAATTCTGAATATGGAATCTATACACAGTGAAACAACTGTTCTCGAAGTTCTGGCTCTTCTAAATGTTAGAGGACACAGAAGTGTAACAGAAGTATTTTCTGGGGCAACTGTTCTGGTTGTGTGAAACTTCAGAGCTAAAGCTCTGTTCTTCCACAGTCACTCTTCAGAGACTGATTGTTTCAATCACTCTGCACCTGTAGAGTACCCCACTGGAAACAGTGTAAGACCAATTCAGGCCAGCCAGCCTCTGCAGTGTTACTACCCCTTCTACTCTGCTTCCTTACTAGCAAAACCACTATGTCTTGCTACAAATCCTGATCTGTTAGGTACTACCAGATAGTAATTGCACAACCACATGATGATTAACTAAAATACAGGCTGTAGACTCTAACTGACTTTTTGCAACCCTCCATCTTCCTTCTTGTCCCTACTGCCTCTTGTCCTTCTGTCACTACCTTCTGGATAACCAGATATCCCTAGAAAGTCAGGGTATGGGGAATGTCTTCAGTGCTGCAGCAGTTCCTTCAGGACTTGCACCTGATGTGGCAATGACACTTGGCTTGGAATAAAGTACTTTTGGAGCAGGTGGGAGACTGTACTGGAGGTAGTGTAAATTTCCCCAAGAGCATGCCTTGGGAGACATAAGTCCAACACATTAATGTGCCTGGGTGTCAAAGCCTATTTTCAACATCTTGTAAAACCTGTCTTGTCTTTCAAAGGGTGAGCTTGTGTCTGAGGCTGTGCTCTAGATTCACAAGTGTGAAGTCTGACAAGAGTGATTCTAAATACCCTAATTTCAGCCAAAATGAAGGAAGAGAAAATAAATCCAGGCGTTTCCTACTTTTTCCTGTTGTAACCAGATTCTGACCAGTAAACACTTGCAGATAAGCAAGACTTGCTTGATGAGAATCCAGCCAAAGAGTGTGAACTTCCATTTCCAGTTTTCTCAGTTCACTGGTTTCAAAAGAAGGTATCCACATTAAAGCACCACCAAACCTGGGTTTCATCCAAAACAATCGTATTTTCTGAGGCTATGTTAGCTTATTCTCCTTAAAACAAGGAAATGGAATATCTAGGGCTCTGCAAGGAAAACTTTACAGAAAACTGTAAAATAAGGTCAATGGTCCACAGTGTGTTACAGCAAAATACACATTTGAATGACTGCACAGTAGCCTGCAGACTGCAACCAGGACATGACTGCCTAGTTTGTCTCCATTCTCTAAACAAATGGTAACACTTGACTTATAGCCAACTGGCATCAAAGCAAAGAATTGGGTGGGAGGGCTGGGAGAATTATTTTTTGTTGTGTTTATTTTACTTTCTTATCCTTGCAGTCTCTTCAGTGTAATGGTGTTCTGGTTTAAAATAATAATAAAAAAAAAGTGCAAACACTTGTGGTCATTTGAAGAGAAGTAACAAACACCTCAAGAGCTTGAAAAGTAACTGGTTAGCTAACATCAGAAATGCAAGCATTCCAAGTGGATGCAGAACAAGGGCCTGTGGCACTTTATTCAGTAAGAACTACAACTCTGGCCAGGTTCCCAATTTTTTTCATGACTGAATTTCTTAGCAGCAGCGCCATCTTGTCAGTGCTGTAATTAATGACTGTTTTGGGCTAATTGTATGAATTCAGTGCAACTCCAACTTCTTGTGGTCTCTGAAAGAACCTTCTTCCCTACTAGACACTGTCCAGCATCCGTCGCCCCAGAATTAGTCATCCATACAATATTTACCTTCTGTGGTACTTTAGCTATTGTCAGTCATGTAGGGCAGGAGTACTGTTGTAGGTCAGACTGGGGTGAGGGGAAAATATTAAATCTGGGGTTGGGACAATAGCTGCATCTGAGAAGAAAGAGAACTAAATAACAAAATAAATGGCCAACAGAAGGCAGAAATGTTAACTGGAAGCAGTTATAAGAAATGGGAAAATATTTTGGCTGTGAACCATGTTCTAATATTAATTTGTAATATGAGAGCAGAAAGATTGATGAACTTGAGACCAGCAGTTCTCTTTTTCCTTGTGCAAGTGGCTTGTCCCCTCAGGGCAAGCTTAATGTTGTGCATGTTCCAGACTTTGGTGCTTGAGGATACATGAAAAGGGAAGACTTAATGGTGGCAGTAACTTTAAAACCATTTCTAATGCCTCATTTTTATTTTGCTTCCAAATAAAAAACCGATAGCTTTTAGATGGCACTTGGAATGCTATGGGTCTGTTGCTTAGTAAAAACAAAGCACAAATCAGGCTAGCTTAGTACAATTGAGTATTGCAATTGGAAACTAACATGGTTTTTGATAAACAAGAGAAATACGTACTTGCATGTGCTATTTTCATAGTGAATGAAAGTAACTGAAGCTTCTTGCTGCAGCTGAATAACAAGGTATTACATGAAAACAAAAGTTTTATTTTCCATCAGACTACCTGACATTCTCCTTTCAGAAGGGTTTTGTAGGTTGGAATCTGACATTCTTAGACTGTATGCCAATTTAGTAATTCGGATGATGTGACTAGTATTGACGCTTCCAGCCGTTTTGCTCTTCTGTTACTGTGAGGAATGATCATCCATGCCAGCCTCCAAGCATGACAAGATCTGGTTTTGGACCGTGTGACCAAAACTTAATTTACCTGTTTTATCTTCTAGGCAGAAGTAAATCTAATATGGGTTGGACACCTCTTCACCTTGCATGCTACTTTGGACATGCTGTTGTGGTTGAGGATTTGCTGAAGGTATATTTCTATTTACCTCTGTATGTAAGGCAGAAAGTTCTTTGTTATGCTAGAAGCAGTTAGTATTTTTTCAGCCTTTTGTGATAAAAGAAAGGTGGCTTTGTAGAGAGGCGGAGCCACTCCTACAGTTTATCTGCATGTAACATAGAAATAACTAAGCTGATTATTAAAACTAAGGAACGAAGTAATCGCGGTATTAAGATCAACCTAGTTTACAAGGATGCAAAATAATGACCATGGAAGTCTATACTGTAGTATACAGCTGTTACTCTGGACAGTGTTTATAGCTATTGGTACTTTGCTAACTTTCTCATGAAGTATGTGTGTTTGTCTGTGTAACCATCTGAATATAGGAGTTAAAGCCGCATACTATATAAGTATGCACTTGTGAAAGCTTCAGCCCTTTTCAGGCTCATATATATATCTGCGTATAGTAAGCCAGCATCTGATACTAGTAATGCAAATGTTTCAAGGGCCTGATCTAGCTTACTGTAGTACATAAAGGCAATTTCACTTACTGAGTTGCAAGAAAGGCTAAAGCGTTTCAAATGCAAAAAAATCTGTGTTATCTAATTGGGTGTTGTGTATAGAAGTATGTCCACAGTTCTGTGCAAAGTAACTTGTAGGCGTTTCTTTCCAGGCACACACTAATGTAGTTTGACTTATTATTTCTAACATCTTCAAAATAATGAACTATGTGATGAACTCCCAAATTATGAACCTCTGTGGTCAAAGCTGACCTATTTGTATCTTCATAGCCACATCTGCACTGTATTTGCAGTAGTGTTTCTGGCAGAGGTGGGTCTTTTTTTTTCCCTCAGCTCTCAGGGTAGCTTCAACCAACCTTAACTATCTTGTACCCTATTCCTGTTTAAAAGGTTTTGCTGTAGAGGGTGGGAGCATGCTAAACAGCCTCAAATACAAAGGTAGCTAACCTAAACTTGAATTTCATTCAGAATAAAGGCTACCAGCCATAATTGTGACTAAAGCAGGAAATAAAGTTGAGAAGTTTCTTTGAGAAGTTCTCTTCTAGCCTGTGCACCTCAGTAGATAATGCTGTTCTCAATCCAAGAGGGCTTCTTAAAGCAAAAGGTAAAGTTTTGTCACTTAATGCATTTATCAACACTTACAGAGTTAGAAGAATATGCATATACAGGTGTCTCTGTGTACTTGTTTCTAGATTTTTGCGCTCAAAGAGCGAGTGAATGAAGTATTATCAGAAACAGAACTCTGGAACTAGTCAGGTTCATCAGTGAACTTCAGGTGGGCAGCAGTGGTCTGGCTAAATTATGTGATCTAAACATATGTGATAGTTATATATGTCCTGTCCTCTTTCTGACCTTTTTGAGAGGATAGGTAAAGTGTTGTAGAAGAAATGCGTAAAGAACAGTAGGATTTCTTGGTTTCCTGGAACAATGCCTGTGCAAGCAGTTGTCTTTTCAGAGAAAAGGTATGGGGTGGAGAAAGTGTCTGACAAGAGGCAAGGAGATTCAAGACAAAGATTGTAGAAGAGAAAAGGGAGGAGAAAGGTTAAGTTTCAGATGGTACTGTCTTAATGCTGATATGGAATTTTTCACTTCAAGTGAAAGAGCAGCAATAGGTGCCTAGAGAGAATGCCACTTGTTAAATCAGGCACACCAGGAGGCTGGTGCTACTGTGTGTACATCTGTAATATGTGCATGCGTGTTACCCAGTACCACTGCAGTTCTATCAGTAAGTTGTTTGGTTTTTTGTGTTGGGTTTTTTCTAACATCAACACCCCACCTCCCACCGAAATCCTAGCCCAGGGGGGAGAGGAAAAAATAAAAAAAAAAAAAAACCAAAACAACCCACAAAGCAAACAACATCCCCAAGCCCCTGTGTCAAACTTATTTTCTATATACCACCTTCTCAAAAGTAAGAGGGATGCCTGGAAAAAACGCAGGAGGCATTTCCTTTTTGAAGCAGTTTATAGAATGCTGGCAATCAATCTTACATATGTACTTTCTCTTCGTTTCCAGGATGGCTATGTTACAGTTCTGATCTGATTTGCCACGAGGCCTACATTAGTGTCCTGTCCTCCCCATTCCCCCAGTCAAAGAGAATAGCTATGTAGTTCTTGTTGGAAGGACATTCAGATGTCTTTTGGTCTTGCTGTTTAGGCTGGTGCAGATGTGAATGTGCTGAATGACATGGGGGACACTCCACTCCATCGTGCAGCTTTCACAGGACGTAAGGTAAAGTACGTTTGCTTTTTTAAGCCTCAGTCATAGAATTATTAAGGAAATACTAGCAGTAAGGTCACTTCTAAAACATGTTTTTACAGTGTCTAAAAATGACTTACCTGTTTTGGTACAGTGCGTTCAAAAGAAGAAGGCATATTGCCTTGCTGGTATAACTCTGTCCAAACCAAAAACATGATACAAATATATTTTCTTGAAGACAGGAGAAGACTGGTCATGGTTTTCCTTGGTATACTTTGTCATATCTTTTTTAGATTTTTATTGGCAAAGATTTTGCTGGCAGGCAGAAAAAAATAGTAGTCGTCTTCCACTGTAGCACTGTGCAATTGTGTGACTAACTGATGTGGCTTCTGCTCTGCTTCTGCTGTGTGTCAGAAAAAATGCTGAAGCATAGCACTACCTCTAGCTGCAGGTGCTAATTACCATGTGAAACCAGTATTAAAGATTTCCAATCTAATGCTAAAGTACAACAGATTAATTTGTGTTTGTGTCTGGTGTGTTTGACACAGTAAAAGGAGTAGGGATTCTTCCTAGCTAACTGCATATTTATGTAGAGAGA
Source organism: Egretta garzetta (assembly GCF_000687185.1). NCBI lineage: Eukaryota > Metazoa > Chordata > Aves > Pelecaniformes > Ardeidae > Egretta > Egretta garzetta. Next base: position 2,452,471 of record NW_009270000.1, on the reverse strand, counting down.
AACCATGTTGTTTTAATCTTAGTGGCTTCTGGAGGGGAAAAAACAATAAATTAGGACACACTGGTCCATTTGGTGTCTGGAAGTGCTGTTTCTTCATAGAAAACTAGAACTAAAGAGCTTATTATAGGCTTGTAATGTGAGACTAGTTTGATTGTTCCTCACATGCCACCATCATTCCCAGACTAGTACTACCTCTGTGGATATGGCCCTTCTGAAGGAATGACTCCTTAGTCTCTTATCAAAAGAGCCAGTCGTGCTATTTTTATTTGTCAAATTCAGCAGCTTTTAAATTGGAGCAGCTCGGTTCAGCCATAGCTGAATCTCCTGTTAGTTTCTTCAGCCTGGCTGACATGAGAGAGAAGGTTGCAGTTAGTGCCACTCTTCAATCTTTTTAAAACATCCCTTCCTGTTTTTGTAAGTCAGCAGTGGTGAGAAGCCGTTATACAACTCATCTTACAGGATGTCAGTAGCTGGAAAGCCCGATTGTGGCCTTGCTGTAACCAAGATAGATAAGCAGTGTTTTTCAAATTGTTTTCCAGGAGGTGGTGATGTTACTCTTGCAGCATAATGCTGATACTTCTATTGTTAACGGGAGTGGAGAGACTGCAAAAGAAGTTACTCATGATAAAGACATAAGGAATATGTTGGAAGGTAACTTTAATAGATCATAGCCTGTTTGTTTTTTTTATCAACACTTGCACAAGAGAAAAACAGCTTTTAGACTGTACAAGTTACAGAAGCTCAATTGAATTTTATCTTTAAATTTGGTCTTTAGGAAGAAAAGTTACAGTTTTTGGTTCCTGTCTGCAGTACTGACAGGGGTTTTTTTCACAATATGTCTGCAAGTGACTTGGCATTATTCAAGTAACTATTTCAATCGAGTTGGGGTAATCCTTGCTACAGCTATGAATGGTACATGGCAGTCAAAGCCTTAGCTCACTGGAAGAGGGAAAAACTCAAGTCAAGACTCATAAGTGACTTTGTGTCAAAAAAAATGATTAAAGAGCAAAAATCTGAACAGTTTGCAAAGGTGACCCAGTTTTAGATTAAGTTTAGGACTTGCTATTGCAGCCTTAGAGGTTATGTCAAAGGAAAATAAAGTAAAAACAATTCCCCTCATTTCCTCCATTGCCTCACAAGGGTTGAAAGTGATGGAGATGATGTCCAAGTACTTATGTAGTCTCACTGCTTACAGTTCAGGAGAGTTCAAGAACTGTGGTGCTTCCTGGTATTGTTATGTGATACCCCTAAATACTGCTGAAGCTCAGTGTCCAATACCACAGACTATATATTTGAAAAGTGATCTCTCTTCTGATTCTACATGCAAGTGCACGGATAACAGTCCTTTCCACTGCTCATCTGCTGGATTGTCAGAGAAGAGTAAAATTTCTGTAGGATGTTCAGAAGAGTAGAAGAGAAACTGAAAAGAACACAAGGAAGATCTGATGGGGTTGTTGCATAGTTCTCGTTTTCCTTTTTACGAGAGAGTGGAGTTGGACTTTAAGTGTTTAAAAAAGAATAATAACATATCTATGTATGTGTATACACACTCACACATCTTGTCAAATATTACATGTTTTTGAACATACTTTTGCTCTGACACAAACTTTTCTGAATAAATATTCCGTTTATAGCTGTCCCAAATGAATAATACTGGAAACTCTTGTTTCTCTAAGCTTGTTTTCATATAGTTTTTTAAATGCTGTACTTTATACATACTTGATGCTTTATTGACACTGACAAATTTGAGTTGGGTTTTTTTTTTTAAATAGCAGTGGAAAGGACGCAAGAAAGGAAACTGGAAGAAGAACTCTTAGGAGCAGCAAGAGAGGGGGAAACGGGGAAACTGACTGCCTTGGTAAGAATTCAAGTGCTCATAATACTTCTGTGTAAAGTGGTTCAAGCCATAATGCTAATGTAACTATTAGGCCTTGCATTTCAAAGTGCTGTGACTTCAGAATATTAGTACTGTGCACCATGTGATGTTGGTAAGGTGCTGAACCCTCAAGGATTTTCCAGACTCCTTGCTGGAGGCTGAAAAACAATGGTTTTCAGCTTCTTTAAAGTTTCTAAATACTCTTCAGTTAGTTGTAAATAGCAGCGTAATGGTTCTAGATCTGCTGACATAAGCTGCTTATGTTTTTGTGGATACCTTAATGTCATGGGTGCTTAGGTTTTCACCACAGTATGGCCTGTTTTAAATCTTGAAAGTAAGCATTTGTCATTAGCATCCATTGCAGCTGAAATCTATGTAGTTTTTAAATGGACAGTCATCTACACAGCACAATTTCATGCTGAGCAGGACTTGAAAACTGTATGTGCACACTCTCGTAGTAATTCAAGATGAATAATACCATGGTAAGACTATAGGAGAAGCAAATCACAGAAGAACATGATATTGGAGGGTGCCTCTGGAGATGATCTAGTCCAACTCCTGTTTGCAGCGCAGAGTCAACCAGAGCAGGTTGCTCAGGACCATATCCAGTTGTGTTTTGAAGCAGGATCTAGGTGCTTGAACTCAAGCTTTTGAGAGTCCTGAAGAGTTTCCTTGGAAGTAAGATGTGCAGTGTGGGACGTTATTCTGCCTGGCTAGCACCTTTAGGTAATGCCTTTTAAGACATCAAAGCAGTCTGAATACTTCTACTCACTTCTAATGGAAAATTCACAAATGAGATTTGTATGTTGAGAAATTTGACGTTCTTTCCTTTTCTGCCTAGAAGCCAGAGTGAACACACATTCAAAATTCTGTTCTTTTCCTCCTCTAAATTTATCTCTTCTAGTCTGAAGAACCTTTGTCTAACTCCTTGCGTGGAAACTGTTTTTAAATCTTTGGTCATCCTTGTAATTTTCATACTGTTTGTACTATCCTCTTCAAAATGGAGAGGGGACCAGAGCTGTATGTAGTACTTAGGATGTGGAAGAGTAGTGCCTTAATATGCTGGCATGATTGTATTAACTGTAGTTAATACACTGGCATAAGTGATGTGTTCTTGATTCTGGTAATTCCTAACACTTGTTATATTTGATGTTGCAAGCCTGCTGACTAAGCCTTAAACTGATGCAGAAAATATTAGGAAAAGGTGACTCCTCATAGAAATCTGTCATTGAAGAACTTTGTGCTTTGTTTCATGTGGAATGTAACCATGCATGCATGTGCAACTCTTCCTGTAAACATTTTTAATTTCTAAGTGATTTTTTTTTTTGTATTTAGTATCATTGAGCTCTATATATGCGAGGACAACTGGATGTTGACCTCTAAAACTTTTCAAAGTACTTACAGCTTTTTTTGACCATGATGCAGTTTTTAAGTCAAGTCAGAACAGTTTTTCCTGGAGTCTTTCAGTTAGTACTTGGACTCTGGCTATTACATTACAATTTTAAAACTCCTGCTGACTCTTGAGGATGTCCAAAGAACTTTCTCCACTTACAGATCTGTGGCATAAACTTCCTTGACTTTCCTACTCCTAGGCTAATACCTCCATGGAGAATTTGTGTAGTTCTTCTGAACTGCCCTTTGTCTTGAAAATTCCTTACACTTTGCCTATCGATGTTCATGCCTTTCTGCTCCTACTGTATCTTTTTTTAATTAGCAGACTATTATGCTTCTGAAACTTCTTTAGTTGCTTAAGTCTGCTTTTATTGTGACACCTAACACACCAGAATTTGTTCTCTACTGCCCTCCTTTTGGATCAGAATATCACTTACTTGAACGATAACCTTTTATTGTTAATTCTTCTTCTCTATCTTGATTATTTTTACCAAAAAAGACTGTACTGCATATTCTAACAGAATTGTCTGGAAGAAATAATTTAATGGTGCAGTTTCGCTAAACCTTCTAATTTGACTTCAGACCATTCTTCCTCCTTTTCCTCCATGTGCTTTAACTTTGTAACTGCTCCTTCTATTGCAGTTTCTTGAAGTCAAACGGTAATGGTGACTTTTGTGTTTTGCTTCTGTTGGGATTCTCACTAGATCACAGCATGTTTTGCTATTAAAGCATAGACCTTCAGTAGCTGAATCTTAACCCAGGCTTCTTGGTCTACTTGAGGCAAAACTGATGTGTTGTCCTGTGAGTTCTCAAAAATGTACTGTACATGTACTGAAATAACCAAAAGCTTTTTATCTCAATGAGTCTATGCATGAAACTTTCTTCAAAATACTGTCTTGTAACAAGGTGTGAGCTGCTGAAAGCACAGGCATGCAGCTTATAAGGTGTGGAGTCAAGGGGTCAGGAGAGGCAGAGATAGGGCAGATGTAAAAGCAGCTGGTCAGAAAGAGCTAAAACCCAGGAATCCTCAGGAACTTGGGTATTTAAGACCTCAGTATTAATGAGGTTATACTTCACAGAATACCAGGTTGGAAAGGACCTCGGGGATCATCTGGTCCAACTTTTCTGGGCAAGAGCACAGTCTAAACAAGATGGCCCAGGACCCTGTCCAGCTGTGTCTTGAAAGTGTCCAGTGTGGTGGAGTCAACCACTCCCCTGGGGAGATTATTCCAATGGTTGACTGTTCTCATTATGAAAAAATTTCCTCTCGTGTTCAGTCGGAATCTTCTAAGGATTAACTTGTACCCATTACCCCATGTCTTTTTCATGTGACTCCTTGTGAAAAGAGTCTCTATCTTCTCTGTAGCCACCCTTTATATACTGGTAGACTGTGATGAGATCACCTCTGAGCCTCCTTTTCTCAAGGCTGAACAATCCCAGTTCTCTCAGCCTATCCTCATATACCAGGCTTCCCAGTCCTTTGATCATCTTGGTGGCCCTTCTCTGGACCCCTCCAGGCTGTCCACATCTTTTTTGTCTAGTGGGGACCAGAACTGTACACTGTATTCCAGGTGTGGCCTGACAAGCACTGAGTGGGATAATGACTTCTTTATCTCTGCTGGTGATGCCCTTTCTGATGCAACACAGCATCCTATTGGCCTTCTTGGCTGCAGCAACACACTCATATTGAGCTTACTGTCCACTAGGACCCCCAGGTCCCTTTCCACAGAGGTGCTCTCCAGCCAGGTGGATCCCAGTCTGTGCTGCACTCCTGGATTATGTTTTCCCAGGTGCAAGACCTTACACTTGTCCATGTTGAACTTCATAAGGTTCTTGCTAGCCCACTCTTCCAGCCTATCCAGATTCTCCTGCAGGGTGGATTTCCCTTCCAGAGTGTCTACTTCCCCACTCAATTTGTTGTCATCTGCAAACTTCATCAGGCTACACTTGATCCCATCATCCAGATCAATTATGAAGATATTGAATAATGTTGGGCCCAATATCGATGCCTGGGGAAACCCTACTTGTGAAGGGTTGCCAGTTAAAAAAAGAGCTATTTACCACCACCTTTTGGGTGTGTCCTGTCAGCTGTTACCACCCACTGCACAGACCACTTGTCTAGGCAATAATGCATCAATTTCTCTAGGAGGAGGCCATGGGGAAGTGTATCAAAAGCCTTGGAGAAGTCTAGGTCGACAATGTCCACCTCTCACCCCATGTCAACTGAGCAACTTTATCGTAGAAGACCACCAGATTTGTCAAGCATGATCTGCCCTTAGCAAAGCTATGTTGGCTTTTCCCAATCACGTGCTTCATTTGACTTGTGATGGCCCCCACGAGGATTCGCTCCATAACTTTCCTGGAGACTGAAGTAAGACTGATGGGCCTATAATTTCCTGGATCCTCCCTTGAGCCCTTCTTGTAGATAGGGGTGATGTTTGCCTTCCTCCAGTCCTCTGGGACATCCCCCGATCTCCACGACTTCTCAAAAATTATGGACATCGTAATCGCAATGACATCAGCCAGCTCTCTCAACACCCTTGGGTGGATGGCATCAGGACCCGTTGATTTGTAGGGGTCAAGCTCCTGTAATAATTCAGGTACTAACTCTTCCTTCAGTGATGGTGGGTCTAAGGTTGGATCAACCCAGATTCTCATTCCCAAAGCATGGGACCTGACAGTGTGGGTAAAAACAGAGGTGTGAAGAAAGCGTTGAGAACCTCTACCTTTTCGGCACTGTTAGTGATTGATTCACCTCTTCTGTGTAGCAGTGGGCCTATGTTTTGCTTCTGTTTCTGCTTGTAGTTTACATACCCGAGGAACCCTTTCTTGTGATTTTTGACATCTCTGGCCAGTTTCAATTCAAGCTGAGCTTTTGCTTTTCTAACTGCATCTCTGCACGCTCTGACAATGCCCTTGTAGTTCTCATCGGATAATCTTCCACTTCTCCGTCATTGGTATGCTTTTGAGCAGACCCAGGAGCTTGTGGTTGAGCCAAGGGGGCCTCTTGCTCCGCTTACTTCCCTTTCCTTTATGGGGGATAAACTGGTTTTGTGCTTCCGAGAGAGTGTTCTTGAAGAACTCCCAGCATTCACTATAGCTCCCTTCTCCTCCATGGAAGCATCCCACGGAATCCCTCTCAGCTGAGCTCTGAGTGCGCTGAAGTGTACTCTTCTGAAATTTAGAACCCTTGTCCTGGTACTAACCTTCAGCATGCTCAGCAGGATCCTGAACTCCACAATATTGTGATCACTGCAACCAAGAATGTTACTAACTGAAATATTACAAAGCAGGTTTATTTTAGTTAGTGAAAGCAAATCCAGCAATGCCTCATTCCTGGCTGGCACACCTAACACTTGTATGAGGAAACAGTCCTCTATTAATTCCAGGAACTTGATGGATGACATGCGAGCTGCTGTATTGTTTTTCCAGCAGATGTCTGAGTAGTTGAAGTCACCTATAAGAACCAGGTTCTGTTGACCAGAAACTTGCTTTTGTGCCCCAAATATTGCTTCGTCAGCTTTATCATTGTGGTTTGGAGGTCAGTAGCAGATGCCCACTGTAAGGTCCTGCTTGGAGACAACCCCTCTGATTTTGACCTAGAGGCATTCAATAGAGCACTCACAATCACCACAGTGGACTTCAATACATCTGAGGTTTTCCTCAATGTAGAGTGCAACTCCTCTACCTCTTCTTCCCTGCCTGTCTTTGCGAAACAGCTTATATCCGTCGATCGCAATCCCCCAGTTGTGTGAGTTACTCCTATGATATCCTAACCTTCTGACTGGGCACTTCCACAAGCTGTCTTTTTTTGATTTGTGTTCTCTTTCAGTTGAACTGTAAATAACATCTGTGGCAGTTTATCCTTTATAGGACTATTTCTGAAGCACCTTTCAGGTGGTTACTGTTGATGCTAACTGAAATTGCTGCCAGGGGAATTCTGTTATTATGGAGTAATTTCTCTAAGATAGCATATGGCTAATGCAGGAGGTTTAAACTCAGCTTCTCTAAAACTGTTGTCATGCACTTGTGACTCTAGTCTCCTAAGACTGCTTAACAGTAACTTAGCCTTTCTATTAAGGCAGCCCCATTTGGCTTGGAAGCTTAACCATAATGGCTGATATTTCATAGAATGGTTTGGGTTGGAGGGGACCTTTAAAGATCATCTAGTCCAACCCCCATGCACACATCTAATGGGCACATATTTGAGAAGAAGCGCAGTAGTATTTTAGGTGGCTAGTAGTGTCATGCTTGATGACTATTCTCTTTGGGGTCAATTTCTCAAAATATTTATTATGTGCAAGTAAAACTCAGGGTTTTTTTCCTTAGTTACATAGCTGTTGTAATCTTAAGTTCCCACAATAATTAGACCTCAGAATGCAGCAAAACTGTTTGTATAACAGACTGCCTATACTAGCAGCTTCTAATGGCTTAGGATAGCTCTGTCACTGAGACTGGCAGACGTGCCACCCTTCTGTACAAAGTTCTTATTCTCTGAAACAGGGTGGCCACACAAATTTGTTCTGGATTTAGCACTGGCCTGTGCTAACTTTCAGACTGTGCCTGGGACTCTTCTACAGAGAACAGTAGACTGACAGTAGAATCAGATAGGCCCATTCTAGCACTATACATGACTGACCTGCAATGCTGGGGAACTCTCTCTGACACTGTTCAGTTGAGCAGGATAAATGTTCCCATGTTGTGCAGCAGATGTGGAAAGGGTATAGCAAGCAAAAAAACCTGAGAAGTTCCTTACTCTAGCTGAACATCTTGCTTGATTGCTGTAGTCCTTGCCCTTCTTGTAACACTTGCTACAGGCCTTCTTTGTTGCCATATCTACACTGAAGCATCCTAGTTAGGAACAGCTAACTTTCAAAAGAATGAACGTGGCTTCTGGAGAGGAAGGAAAACTGATAAGTAAGCAGAACTTTGTTTTTTCCAGTTGAACAAGCCCAAACCACCTGATATCAACTGTACAGATCAGATGGGGAACACACCATTGCATTGTGCAGCATACCGTGCCCACAAGCACTGTGCATTGAAACTTCTAAAAAATGGAGCAGATCCTAAAATAAGAAACAAAAATGGTGAGTATGAAATGAAAGTATGTAAAGTGTTAAGAAGAGACAGAAATTTAACAGCTTCTGTAAGCGATGTTACTTATCACTCGTTCAAGGAAAATCTTATGGTGCTTTGCAAGCTTTGTATCACTAGTAAAGGAAGGCCAATAGTGACTAAATTGCAAGAGACTTAAGAACTATAGCAAAATATCATATATGCTTTTATTTTCCAAACTTAGACATTTCTAGAAATATTTACCTGCTGTCTGTCTTCACCATGAAATGTGCCTGGCTTTTGTTGTCTTGATGCTAAACACTGAACACAGGTAACAAAGAAAGTGGTAAGATTGAAGGTGTGGCCCAGACAAAGTGGCTTTTCAGATGAAGGCTTCTAATGGAAGCAAATCCAGGAAAATTTTATGCAGATATTGTGCAGACTGTGTACTTGTCAGCTGATGAAAGATGCCTCTATCTTGATATTTGTGAATGTTCTGAACTGTTTTATATCGTTGAATTGCAAACACAAACATAAGTAAAAGGTCTCCTCTGTCAGAGCCTTTTTTGGTCTTCTGCCCCTGAGGAGCTTATGTTCCTCAATTCCAGGTAAACTTGGATGTTTGTGGGACCAAACTTGAATGGGTAAACACAGTGTCAGAGTGATTATTTTTAAGTTAAATTTGTCTAGGTTTATATGCATCAAATTCTCATGCCTTGTCTGCTTGCTAAACAGATCAGACACCCCTTGATCTAGCCCAAGGTGCAGAAATGAAACTAATACTGGGAGGAAAAACTGGAAAGGTAGGAACTTTTGTGCCCGTTTAAAATGCCAGTTGCCAAGGCTGTCTAGTTGAAGCTATTCCTGCATAAGCTTTAATTTCTGTGCAGGTTATCAACAAACCTCTGAGACGATATGAAGGTCTCCTATGGAAGGTATGTCATATTTCCCTAAAATAGCTTATAAGATCTCAAAGTATGTAATTTTCTGTACTTAAGTGAGTTGATGAACGAGGGAGCTTTTCAATAATACATTTGGTAAATGACTTGGCTTTAATATGGAATATTGGATAAATTACAGATGGGCTGGCTGAGTGGAGCAGTTACTAGATTCATGGCACTCTGATCTTAACCTCAGTCCCTAAAATCTCTCTTATTTCATGGTAATTTCTGTGGCAAAGCTTTGCTGCAGTAAGGTTTTGTGCCTTGTTTGTGTGGTGGGCAAAATGGCTTTTTTTCTTTCCTGAACAGAAGCCTTAATTAATTAATCCATAACTAATATTTTGCTGTTCACCTTCTTTGGAAATTGTAACATTTAGAGGGAAGATGTCAGTCAAATGCTTGTTTTGCTCTGATAGTCAAGTGAATCTTCTTTTTCCCCTTGTTTAAAAAAAAAAAAAATTCTCCATCTCCTACATGAATGCTTAATTTTTATGGTCCTTAATGAAGTCTTTGCAGATTCTCTGAAGTTCTCTTCAGTGTAGATTTTCCTATGTATTCACTCACAATCATAGTATAAGGAACTGGTTTTAGACCAGAACTATTCACTAAAGCTTGTGAAAGGTAAGATGTGTTGCAGTTAAATATCTCAATGTGTCTTGTTTCTCATGTGATTTTATAAAGTAGAATTACATGATCAACAACCCCTGTAATGTTAAACAATGCAGCGTTTTAAAATTTCTGTTCTTACTGAATAGCAGGCTCAATAAAACTTTTGTCTTTAGATATTTGCAAAAAAGGAAATAGCACAGTAATTGTAAAGTATTCTCAGGTTGCTGTGATCACCAAGATATGTAAAACCTAAAATGTCTTCCTAATGACATCCAGTTTTATATAATAGCCTTCAAGCTATCAAACTTACTGGGAATAGTAACTCTTCAGTTGTGTTAACCTTATGTGGCCTTTTTTGGTTTGCTTTTGTTTTAATTTTTTTTAGAGCTCACGATTTTTTGGTTGGAAACTCTACTGGATAGTTCTAGAACATGGAGTTCTTTCCTGGTATCGGAGACAGTAAGTTCTGTCTTTTAAATTTCTGATAAGTGACTTAAATAATTCTCATCTTCAGTTTATTAAATCTCTCTTTCTTTCAAAGAGCCGATGCAGTAAATAATGATCATCGTCAGGGATGCAAGCATCTGACACAAGCTGTCTGCACGGTAGGAAGTGAAATGACTTGTAACTACTGTTTTTTTTTTATGTGATGGTGTTTCATACCTAGACAATAAAAACTTCAGCTAGGTTGGTAAGCATACCATTGTTATAAAAACAGGAAGAAGCTTGTGCTGTTGCTTGATAAGAACTAGTGTTTCTTGCAAAGTATTCATATATGTAAAGTGGCTGTAAAGCTCCTTCACTGCTTTTCGTCATGAAGATGTAAACAAACACAAGGCTTACTAAAAGTATGCCTCTTCAGTTGTGCAAAACAACTGTTTGGAGCATGTGATACAGAATAGCAAAGCTCTAGTTCCTCCTGTAGCTGTCACCGGCTGCTTGTCACGGATTATGTAACTTCAGTTCTCCAACTGAAATCAACTTATCAATTCTGAAGGTGACTTTTGGAAATTTTCCTTAGTTGGAAGGGATGAACAAAGGACAGAGGAAAGACAAAGCCAAGTGTTGTATATAATACACAGGAAGATGAAGTGTTTGCGGAGAATACGTTTAGGATCATTTCAGTACTTTTTCTTCTATAACTAATCTGCCCTAATTCTGTAGATTGGAGCCACAAATTCTGTTAAACTACAGTACTCTATGAAAAGTGACTCTTGCTTTTCTGTATCTACAAATTTCTTAATATTGGTGGTCTTGCACCATTGCTGACATTTTGTCTGAATCAAGTGGTGCAAATTTATGCAAATATAAAATCTTGACGTAAAGAACCTCTATATTCTCATTCATTATGTGTGCTCTCTTGCACTTTACTTTACAAAACAGTTCTAACCCAGCTTTTTGTAAACTATAGCTGTTTTGCATCAAAACTGAGGCAAAAACTTCCTGAGCTAAGAGTAATTCTCTACTTTGCTTACTCTTAACAGTTTTGTCTTTTCTTACTGATTCATTATACTGATTTTTGTCTTTTCTCCGCGTTGCTTTAGGTGAAATCTACAGACAGTTGCTTCTTTTCTGTCAGATGTTTTGACGACACTGTTCATCGTTTCAAGATTCCTAAAAATAGCCTTCCTTCTCAAACTAGAGAGGTAATAATGACTCTTTATCAAAGGCTGTAAAATGTAATAACTTCTGTAATGAATAATTTGCATTCTGTTTGCTATGGATGTGTTAGTAGCAGGTTCAATATCTTGTTTATCAGGACTTGGTAACATAAGCACGTATATTGAGTCTTTTAGCATGACTGTAGACAAAAGTGGACAGATTGCCGTTCTCTTCTTTAAAATTAGTGCCACCTTGTTTTCCAGCTCTGTGCCTGTATTATGCCCTGCAGTCAAGCTTCCTCTTTTTTTTTTTAACTTCTCCATGTGGTAAAATTCTATTGCAACTTCCTTCTGTTGCACTTTCCTTCATAGTTCATTACCCCCATCAAAAGAATGTTTAATGGTACATTCTACTCTTAGCTATTCTCCAAGATGACCTAATAAATCGTATTTTCTTAAAAGGTGGACCTGAAACAAGAGAATAACTTTTTTTTAGGGCTATTTGTAGTGTAGTTACTATTGTACTTCTTTAGGTGTACTAACTAGAGATGAAGCAGGGGTGGAGGCAACTGGAGTACTGTGTCCAGTTCTGGGCTCTCCAGTACAAGAGATGTGGATATATTGAAGAGAGCCCAACAAAGGGCTGCTAAGATAATTAAAGGGACCACAGCATCTCTAATACTATGAAAGGCTGAGAGAGCTGGGACTGCTCAGCCTGGAGAAGAGAAGGCTCAGGGTTGTCTTGTCAATGTACATAAATACCTGAAGGGAGGGTGCAAAGAAGACAGAGCCAGGCTCTTCTCAGTGGTGCCCATTGACAGGACCAGAGATAGTGGGTACAAGCTGAAACATGGGAGGTTCCCTCTGAACATAATAAAAAATGCAAGGGTGACCAAGCACTGGCACAGGTTGCCCAGAGATGTGGAGTTCCTATCCTTGAAGAATAATCGAAACTATCTGGACATGGTCCTGGGCAACCAGTGCTACATGGCCCTGCCTGAGCAGAGGAAGTTGGACCAGAGGCGCTCTAGAGATCCTTTCCAACCTCAGTCACTCTGTGGTTCTATGAACAAGGGAAAGAATCTACCTCTTAATATTATGATAGTGCTTGAGGTTTTGTACACAGAGGTTGTCATGCCTAAGAAGGCAGACATTGTCACAGAGACCTTCCTGTCTGAATAGAAACCCAAAGATGCAAAATACATTCCCTACAGTCTTTTCTTAACTGTTATGACTTTTTTCATGTGATCTTGAGGAGTCTGTGGGGTGGGTGGCATTTGTGCTTAAAGTTTGATCAGTTAAGTCTAGATAGCACTCTGACCACAAGAGTATCTCATCTTGAATACGTTACAATTTTATCAATCTATTTTCTGCTCATTAAGGTGTCTCATTTTACTAATGAGTATCTTATTCACATCAATAGAAAATTATAATTTCTTCTTTTGCATGTATGCTATTGCCTTCTGAGGATGACCTTTGAGATGTGTATGAATCTTTTTTTTTTTTTTTTTTTTTTTTTTTTTTTTCTGTTCAGAGTTGGCTGGAAGCAATAGAAGACCACTCTGCATATAGCACTCATTACTGCACACAGGAACAGTTGAGTAGTGATGATGAGGAAGATGATACGGTATCTGTTACAGACCTACAGGATACCCTGAAGGTAGGTACTGAGTACTTCTACAGCTCATGCATCTAGGCGGTTGCAGATTAGTTTTGTATAGAAATTAGTTTTGTATAGAAATACTTCAGTGTACTTTTGGCTAAAAGTAATGATTCTTTCTTTCTACAGATGCATAAATGCTGCTTGTATTTGCACTGCTTACTGTTCTGCATTCCTATTCGGACTGTATGCATAAAATGGCATGTTTATTATAGCTGCAGGTTTGTGTTTCTCACTTCAACCAGCACTACTGCAAGGTAGAAAGTTGCTTGAGACTTTCAGCCAGGAGAGGGAGCCTTGTACTTGGTGGCAGCAAGACTGCAGGATAGCAAAGCTAACCTTCAGCAAGCTCTACCTCTATAAAATAGGCAATGACATGGCTTAGAAATGATCCTTTAACACCTCAGGTCACATTAGACGCGTTGTACAGTGATTGTTCAGACCTGCAATGGAAATGAGCCATCCTTGATAATTCTAGCATTCAGCCTGTGATTCTTGCTTTTTGCCATACATATACTTCTAAAACCTTTTACTTTAAGGGAAAGTTGACACTGCAATGCAAAAATCTTCATGTGACTGAACTCCAGGTGGTTTGTACCATACCTTTGGGTACAAGATCTCAAAGTAGCTCATGGCAGAACAAAGATGGGAGGATAACTGTTGCTGGCAGTTCCCAGCAGCCTACACAATAAGATGTTATTATCTAATAGGTAACTGTCTCCCAAGTTCAAATGCAGGCTTGGAATTTGATCTTGGGGTGGGTTCCTGCGTGTTGCTGTACTTGCCATGCATTGGTTAACCTATGCATTTGCTTATTTGGCCTTAGGTTTGCCAAAGAACAAGCAACGGCTCTTCCACAACATAGTTTAGGGGTTTGGTTTGCTGTGTTAATTTAAACAAGACCCCAGTCAGCAATGTAATGTGCATAAATTTTCTGTTCGCTTGTTTGTCTTTGAAGGTACCTCAAGCAATTTCTTTTGGTTTGAATGTATCAGTCTGTCCCTGGGAATCTTTGTTAAGGTTTAATGTTCTCAAATTAAAAATTTCAGTACAGTTAAGAGAGTAACTATACACTTTCCTTAGAACAAGGCACTTCTGAACTAGCTATCCTTGCTGTCTTTCAGAAAGCACAAGCATGCCAACAAAGACTCAATAAAGAGATTTCAGACTTTCTTGCAATGATTAAATCTTTGGATGCTACAAAAGGTAAAACTTATTCTTCTAAAATGCAGTTTGTAACCATGCAACTGATTTTTTCTTTTAAGCAGCACATGCTTCAATTTCACTGAAATTAAATTTCCAGACTTCTGCCATGAGGTTTATGCCAGTTTTTAACTTATCAGGCATAATTTTAAAAATAACTCTTAAATTAACACGTACCTGGATTTTTTGCAGCCTAACTACCAAAAAATAGCACAGGCATCAAGCTGGTAGAAATTAGAACTTGTTTCATTTAATGTCTTAAACATGTACAGAAGTTGCTCGTGTATTAACACCCAAAGGAGTTCTGTAAGAACATCTATCTATTGCTCCTTTGAACCTGAGTCCTAGTTACATGTTGTGACTAAAATTTATGAAGCTCAAACTAGAGAACAAGTTGTTTATCTGTACAAATCAATAGTCTGTAATACAGAATAGCAGTTTTGGGAGGAAAAAAGTTCTTCCATCCCTGTGCCTTCCAAAAACTTTTTCCATATGCTACTAGGGTAAGTTACTGTGTGATGTCAACCTATCTTGCACTGAATGAATTTTTAGCGAATTTTGATTTCACAAAGAAAAGTAAGGTTTCATAATACATATAAGTGTTTCATTGGGAAGCCTTTGTAATTATTAATACAATAAAACTGAATTCTTCACAAAAAGCAGTTTGAAAACTAGTATGAGGTGGACAAATTCCCTTTGGTAGATGTAGGGATGGTTTATTTGACCCCGTATTGCTGACCTGAAGAACCAGTGAGGATATTTGCCTTTTTTTTTAAACACAGCTTGAGTAACCAAGACCCATAGTAAAGCAAAAGCAGATACTATCTTGTTCCTAGAAACGGTTAGTCTTGGCCAATAGCAGTAGTAAGTTCCTATTCTCCTCCCAGTGAATGTTTGATGTTTATAACTTGATGGGTCAATGAACTGTTTCCAGGTTCATGTGTAACTTCTGTAGGTCTCAACAGAGAAAACTGCTGCAGCTCTCCCAGTTCTGACGAAGGGTTGATGTGGTATCTTTAATGTATTCAAGTCCTCTGGCTCCAGAAGAATGCAAATTTCTGAGTTAAAAGTCCTTCCATGTGGAACTTCTCCTAAAACCTTTTGAGTAATATAAAGATGGCTATCTTGGGACCTGATATTTAAAATTCTCTCCCTATCTGTCTCAACATGCTATTCTAAATCCAGGTGTCTGAGATTTATGCGTATTATTTGTTACAAATAAAGATGTCTCCTGTTCCTGCACTGTGTTCTGCCCTTCCTTCTAGAAGCAATAACTGTTCTTGATAGCTGCAGTAAAGCAGAATCCTAATTCCAGTCAGTAGTGAGCTTTGGTATCAAAGGCAACAATTAGTGTGTGGATATGTACTGTATCTTGTCCTGCACAGGAAGTGTAAGTTGCAAAATAAATTCAAGAACTGTTGCTGCCAGACCTCCTAATCATTATTGGTGTGACATCAACTTGAAGCACTTGTGTTACTAAATGGTGTCAACTGATCCTGCAGTCTGCGGCCACTAAGCGAACACTTATTTTAATTGCAACAAGTATGCTTCCTGAGAGAATGGCTTGCTTGACTTCTGAGGAATTTCTGCACATTGCAACACTTCAAAGATGAACCCAAATAATTTGTACCAGCTGATTTGGATTATCATGGTTTCCTGCTGGTTCTAGACATGTAGCCCTTTCTATAAATGGTGATAGAAGTCAGGATATGAGGGGGCATTGCTCTGCAGTCTGTACTACTTATCCAGAACATGAGTGCATGAAAATAGGATCTCCTTTCCCTTTTTTTTGATTGGCGTCCATGTAACTCCCTATCTATTTTTCAAACCTAAATGTGCAACTGCACTGTGGTAAGCTTTTTCTCTTCTATACAATACCACAGCAGAAGGAAAAAAAAAAAAAGCTGCATCTTTTGCTTTGACTTATATAAAACCAGTGTAGTATCCTTTGTATTTGAATTGTCACCTGGGAACTCTGAGGCTTTTGAAGCTAGAAAGTGGTTAAAAGGGGATTGGAAAAGTGACTAGCAATAGTGTCTTGCTGCAATTACTACCTCTACTTTCTAAGCCATGCTGAAAGCTAAACTTGATCCATTGATACCAGTGCTAGGGAAAGGATGCAAAAGAAAGAACTTCATTCCCTCAGTGCTACTTCTGCTTGCCTCACAGAGATCTTACAGTGCACCAGCCTTCCTGTAGAATATGAATGTTATGTCTGTATTACTTAGAGGAAAAAAAAATTAAAAGAATCCTGTAGTTTACAATGTCCCCCCCTGTAATGCTACTAATCTTTTGTGCTTTCAGGAATGTCTTCTCCCCTCCTCCAAAAAGTTGATGTGGTCTCTGAAGTATCCCAGGAAACATGTGAGGCCCTGGCTGACTGCCTCAGCTTATTCACAAAGCAAGAAGGGGTATGTATTACGCTGCGTGGGTCTATAAAGGGTCTGAATAGCTTAGTATATTTTGCTAGTTCCCTGCTTACCTGTTACAAAAATAAATACACACACCCATAGAACTTCATTCTGTTGGTAAGCTGTCCTGTGGCATGCTGAATGTCTGATGAAAATTCATGCTTCTAGAGAAAGGGTAGCAAAGTTCCTCTACAGAAGGATATCTTGGTATTTGAGTGTTCAGAAGAGACCCAGATTTTGCTTACAAATTTTGAACTTTACTGCTTGTAATGTTCAAACTGAATGCTTGAAGTCAATAAAGCAGTTGCTTTGCTGATTTGAAGGTTAAAATACTGAGAAAATGCATCATCTTTTTTTGTACTGGGTAACTGAAGTGTTGAACAGTATTGCTTCTGAATTTGTTTTTCAGCCCATGTGCTTGGTGGGTGTGCGAATGCTATCTATTGAGCTTCTGGCTTTCCCAGTGACAAATATCTTGTATGGTGTTAAACATCATGCAAATGCTTCAATTTGGGAATACTTGTTAAACTTGTTAATTCCTGGGGTAGGAGATCTGGTATATTTCTCCCCTCTAGAAGATACTCTAGTACCATGGAATAAATCTGTCTTCCTGTATTCTGGCAACAGTAATCCCTCAGTTAGGCTCTTGTCATCAGTAAGCTGTGTCTCAAAGTGAGGTTTGTGTTGGTGCTGCTAGTCTTCCAGTTATTTGATGATGAGTTGCAAACACTGGCTCCATTGTCTGGGTTTGGTTTAAGATTTTTTTTTTTCATTCCTTTCCAAGCCTTTTTGTTTCCAGTCACAAGTTTTCTAGACTTAACTTGAGTCAAGCTCTAGCAGAGTGGAACAAGCATTGCTTTTTTTACACTGAGGTTTTTTTTCTTTAAGAAAATCTAGTGTTAAAGTTGCCAGTTCCATTTGTGGATGAGGGGGAAATTGTTACAGTAGTGGGTGTATAGTGTCAGTTAGTATTCCTTAATTGTGTTGGCATCTTGCTTCAAGCCAGACTAAAATAGCTTTCCAGAGTGGAGTGTGGCAAAACATATGGTGAAATTGTAATTTCACCTTACTTGAACTTGAACAGCCTCAGTAGGTGTTAGAGGCCTTGTTTTAATCTGGAAGCACATAGATTTGGGCACAGAGAGATAGGCTGAGGTGTGAACTTGAATTTCCACCATAGCTGGTGAAATCCGTCGGTCATGACAGGGAGAAGATGTGATCCTGGAGAGTTTTGTGTCTTGGTATTTTTAAACTTCAAGCTATTGCCATTCCAGAATACAAGGCAAGCTTGAACCTTTCTAAAAAGTTATGTTCCTTGAGCATTACTGTTGTCAAACCCACAGCATTTGGTTGTGTTGTCTAAGACAGCAGGGCCCCATTCTTTGCGATTCAGTGGCGATTTCTAGAAGGCTGTTCTGTTGGCATTGCAAAAGCAAATATTGGGTTCTGCATTAGCAAGTGATAGGATCCCAGTTAAATGCTTTAATATTCAGAGTATACTGAATAGTAAAGCATAACTCTAAAGTAGCAAACTCTAATGTAAAAACACTTATCTAAAATACTCTGAAAAGATCTTTTTTTTTTTTTTTTAGTCTTTGTTTCTCTTCTGATTGTGATCTCAGTAACAAAGTCAAGTTAGGTGTTGTAAATCTTTGGGAGCACGTGAATACTCAGCTCTGGCAACGACTAGCTGCTGTTAACGTAAAACTGCCCGACTACCTTCAGGAAGGGTAACTCCACAGCTCTTGTTCAAAAGCTGCTTTCCTGCCTGTCCTGCCGTCTGCAGGCTTCTCTTCGTTGTCCACGGGGCTGTTTGGCAGCAGCTTGTCTTACCAGGGCTCCCTGGTAGAACTAACTCCGAGGGGAGCGGGATTACTTGCTCAGCAGCACCTTTCAACCCTATTGTGCATGTCCCATGAAATCCGGCGCTCTCCAGAGCGAATGTGTTCTCAAGCTCGGTACCTTTTTATCTTGCCTCTTTAAGGAGAATTCTTTTCCCCTCTGACTTAAATTGTCAGCATACCAGCAGCCACTACTTGACTAATGAGGAGAGGCTGCTACCTTTTAAGTCTGGATAACTTTTTGCCTTTTAAAGAAGACTTTTTCTTGTTTAGTATTGCCCATCTGTGTGCCGTGTAAGCTGTAGCATAATTGCGCAATATGCAGATGAAACTGCTCATACAGCACCAAAAAAAAAAAAAAAAAAAAAAAAGGTTCAACTGCCTTCCCCTTTGGCTAGAAAT
>NW_009270000.1:2352931-2432908 GCF_000687185.1 Egretta garzetta | reverse complement strand
CGTTCCGCGGTATGTAGTGTGCGTGATGGGTTGGGGTTGGGGTTTGGCTGGGGTTTTGTTGGGTTTTTTGGGTTGGGGTTGTTTTTTTTCCTCTCCTTTTTGACATTGGGATGAACCCTTCGGTGTCAAGCGGAGAAGGCAGAGATGGGCACAGATGCTTTCTGCCGAACAATTAAAACGGGTGAGGGGGAAACCCGAAGGTAATCTGGTTGCCTTAACCTGGGTATTTATTGAGGCGTTTGCGTCGGGGCTAGTGCAACTTGAAACGTTTTCTGCAGTGACTTTGGCACAAGGTTAGTAAGTATTGTTTCAAAGCAGGATTTGCCTTGTACTATTTCTAGCAGATATCGGAACCCACATTCCAAAAGCAGTTTGATCCTCGTATTTTATATTCTAGGGTATTCTTATATAGTTGTAGGAGAAGTTTAAGTTAAGGTTCTTTGCGTGCTATTGTCTCTGCTAGATTTTATTGGTGAGTTTAAAATTTATCTCCAATACTTTAGCTGCATGCACTGAAGCTGTATGAAACTATAGGAAAGGCATTCTTTAAAGAAATCAGCTTTTTTTTTTTTTTTTTTTGTAGCTTGCTTCTTCATTAACCAGTGCTGGATAAAGTGCTGATTAGTATCTTGACTCTCCAAAGTTTCATTTTTACCATCAAAGGTTATATTTAACGGTAAATGAAGAGCTTGTATTTCACGAGTTTAGAACAAATAGCAATTGTAAGCTGGCTTCATTTGTAGTCTGTTTGTGGCTTTGATCCTCTTCCTTTGTTTGTAGGTGGTGTCATTCTTTCTAGTTTTTTTGGGTTTCAGGTTTTTTTTTGAGAAAATTTGTTTGCAAGCTGCTGAGATAAGGGATTCAGGAAAGGTTTCTTCATTTCTTGGTTTATAAATGAGTTGTATACTCAGCTAGGTAAAATTTGTCATAACAAATCAAGCTTGCCATTTCTACAGAAGCTTTAAGGTCAAAATACTGTGGGACATAGTCCTTGGATTTAGTTATATTTACCATGGCGTAACATGCTATCTCTTGTATGTATAACCAACGTACTGTAAATAAAAAATGCGCACGCGGTTCAACTAGCAAATATTAATCTCTAGGAGTTCAGTGTACTGCCTTAGTTTATTTCATATTTCTTGGAAACATAATTGAATGTCCAAGGGTTAGATGTGTCTGTGTGCATTCTGAATGAATGAATGCATGCTCACTCTTCGGGATACAAGTAGTTGCCTTTAATACAGGTCTGGTTTGTGCTCTGGGAGATATGTATGAGCATGACTGTTACCGCTTAGACCTACTACCTTACTGGACTGTGAATGAAGAAGGTGCCTTGTAAGCTCTGTCCAGACGGCTCCTTAATGAGACTTTTTATTACCTGTTCCCTTGTGGGGGTGAGGGGAGCAGTGATGATACTCTGCAGTCAAGGAAGAACTATTGCTAGGAGCAAATCTGTCTAGAAAAGTCCTGGAGTCCATCAGCAGTCCTTTTCTGCCACCTGGCAATAGTCAGCTATGTTAATCTGGCATGTACTGGGAGCCTTTGGTGTGGGGGAGGGAGAAATGGAGAGGAGATGAGGGACTCAACTAAAATCAGGGAAGTTAAGAAAGAGGTTAATTTTATGACTTCTTAGTTAGGGCTGGAGAGAGGATCATGGCTTGGCTGGCTGTTGTACTAGACCGAGAATCATAGAGCCCTTAACCCCTCAAGTCATGAAACCAGTGCCTATGTTTCTTTGCTCTTTTCTCTTTAACCTTAGAAACAGGTGACACCCCTCTTTTCTTTATTATTTTTTTAAATTTTTTTTGCTTCCTTTTAATCACTGGAGCACAACAGAGCAATTCTGTTGTCTGTTCTGTTCTGCAGCTCTTGCTGAAAGTAGTGGAAATCAAGGCAAGACTTCAGCGTGTCAAGGTCTGTAGGCAGCACCCCCAAACAACTGAAATGCCATTCAGCTTGTAAACTTGGGGAAAGGAAAGGAGCAGTTCTCAGGGAGTTGATAATTGCACTGGGCACAGCAAGAGGTGTCTGATGTTGAGAGACTTGAGGTGTGTCTGTATCGAGAAAACCTTTATTGGCTGTATGACTCTCTAACTGACTTCAACCCTATTTCTTCTCCCCTCCTCCATATCAGCAGAAATGTGCTAGAAATACCAAGTGCAGCTTGAATCTTGTTTGAAAGTAACAAGTTAATGGGAAGGTTCTCTATGCTCAAATAGGTACCCATGTAAAAATTGGTATTTTTCCCTTACGCAGACGAGCATGGGCTGTAACATGTTGTAGAATGATGTAGGGGCATGGCACGTAAGAGAAGGCTACTGACAGGGAAGTCATTTGGCAGGTTGCTTCTTCCTCTGCTAGAACATCAGCAGTTCTAGTCATGCCTTGATAATTCTTGGTGTACTAATTTTGGGTGCTGTACATGCATGTGTCTTTCACCTGTGCTAAAGCTCTAAAGATGAGATATTCAACTCAGAGGAACTTGATAGTGAAATGTTTGTGGATGGCAGTGTTCTTCCCCTGGAAGCATTTTTTTCTACTGCTGTACTGCAGCCTCGCAGATAGAAAGCTAACTACAGGTCTGTGAAGACAAGGTTCTTATCAGTATTATGTAAAGCAGTTTAGCGAGTCCAACGTATCTAGGAGACAGGGGAGTTAAAGAACAAAACTTTTTTTTCAGAGACTTTCCTAGAGCAGACAAGACTGAATAGGTCACCAGAGGAGGCAGAGAAGCTAAGCAGCAGCCCAGACAGAAGCTGGTTAAAATAACAAATATTGGGACTCTGTTCAGGGAAAAGATAAGTGAATATTACTGCTTTTCTTTTATAAAAGGGTATTGTGTGTGTTGACAGAATGCTTACATTTTGAAGCAGTTGATAAGATCCTTGCATTGAGTGCTGTATATGTAAAAGGCTTCTGGGTGGCAGACGGTCCTGGCTGACAGGAGGACACCTGGGTGTTACTGCAGGGCAAAGGATGAATGCTGCCAGTCTTTGTAGTACAACAGGGTCCCAACTCTTTTTTTCTTTTTTTTTTTTTCTTAAGAGCATGCCCTTCAAAAGTTAACCTTTTTCACTGTAGCTGGTGATATGTTTGAATATAATCTATTGGCAAAGAGACATACTAATTTCTAGTGACAGGGAAACTCTTGCTGACTTACAGCTCTACCAGCCTGTGTGAAAGCTGGTCAGACAACTTGTCTGATGGCGTTCCGCTCAGTCCTGCATTGCCCGACTCAAAGCATACTGGTAACCTGTTATTGCACTTTCCAGAGTGGATTAATACTTTTTCAAAGCTTGGCTTGTAGCTTTTTTTTTTTTTGGCAGTTGTCAAGCAGTCTTGTGTCAACTAGCTTGGAAACTGTTCATGGGCGTCTGGGGAAACACAGCATAAATACATACGAGTTTGAAACGAGACCCCTTCTCACTGGGCTTCTGCAGCTTGCACTCTGAGGTTTACTTCTGAGGTCTTGTCTATGACTTGTTTGGGGATTTTATTTTTTTTAATGCAAAAACATAGAATCATAGAATGTTTTGGGTTGGGTCATGGAGAGAAGAGGCTTAGCTGAGGCTGCAGGGAAGAAAGATCAAGCAGCAATCAAGTTTAATGGAATATTATTTGATATAGTAAGCTTCTAAAATAAGAATTAGCAATTCTGTTTTCTGCGAATGTATTTGAGAAATGGTGCTCTTCCCTCTGTGTAAGCTGATAGAGAGGAACAAAAAGGAAATACAGGGAAACTTCCTGTGTTCTCGCTGCTTACTGCTATGAGGATATAGTTTGTTTTCATCTGTCATGCTTGGAAAACAAGCTGGAGTGAGAAGGGTGCATGCTCTTATCCTTTTAGTGTTGTTGGGATTTCATAATGTTATGTAAAGCTGATCAGCTTGTTTTCAGTGTTCTGGCTTAATGTGTATCTGGTGTGGTTTGGAAGAAGGGATGAACAGCAGAGTTCTAAAACTTGCTTGTCTAGAAAAGTCCTGGAGTCCATCAGCAGTCCTTTTCTGCCACCTGGCAATAGTCAGCTATGTTAATCTGGCATGTACTGGGAGCCTTTGGTGTGGGGGAGGGAGAAATGGAGAGGAGATGAGGGACTCAACTAAAATCAGGGAAGTTAAGAAAGAGGTTAATTTTATGACTTCTTAGTTAGGGCTGGAGAGAGGATCATGGCTTGGCTGGCTGTTGTACTAGACCGAGAATCATAGAGCCCTTAACCCCTCAAGTCATGAAACCAGTGCCTATGTTTCTTTGCTCTTTTCTCTTTAACCTTAGAAACAGGTGACACCCCTCTTTTCTTTATTATTTTTTTAAATTTTTTTTGCTTCCTTTTAATCACTGGAGCACAACAGAGCAATTCTGTTGTCTGTTCTGTTCTGCAGCTCTTGCTGAAAGTAGTGGAAATCAAGGCAAGACTTCAGCGTGTCAAGGTCTGTAGGCAGCACCCCCAAACAACTGAAATGCCATTCAGCTTGTAAACTTGGGGAAAGGAAAGGAGCAGTTCTCAGGGAGTTGATAATTGCACTGGGCACAGCAAGAGGTGTCTGATGTTGAGAGACTTGAGGTGTGTCTGTATCGAGAAAACCTTTATTGGCTGTATGACTCTCTAACTGACTTCAACCCTATTTCTTCTCCCCTCCTCCATATCAGCAGAAATGTGCTAGAAATACCAAGTGCAGCTTGAATCTTGTTTGAAAGTAACAAGTTAATGGGAAGGTTCTCTATGCTCAAATAGGTACCCATGTAAAAATTGGTATTTTTCCCTTACGCAGACGAGCATGGGCTGTAACATGTTGTAGAATGATGTAGGGGCATGGCACGTAAGAGAAGGCTACTGACAGGGAAGTCATTTGGCAGGTTGCTTCTTCCTCTGCTAGAACATCAGCAGTTCTAGTCATGCCTTGATAATTCTTGGTGTACTAATTTTGGGTGCTGTACATGCATGTGTCTTTCACCTGTGCTAAAGCTCTAAAGATGAGATATTCAACTCAGAGGAACTTGATAGTGAAATGTTTGTGGATGGCAGTGTTCTTCCCCTGGAAGCATTTTTTTCTGCTGCTGTACTGCAGCCTCGCAGATAGAAAGCTAACTACAGGTCTGTGAAGACAAGGTTCTTATCAGTATTATGTAAAGCAGTTTAGCGAGTCCAACGTATCTAGGAGACAGGGGAGTTAAAGAACAAAACTTTTTTTTCAGAGACTTTCCTAGAGCAGACAAGACTGAATAGGTCACCAGAGGAGGCAGAGAAGCTAAGCAGCAGCCCAGACAGAAGCTGGTTAAAATAACAAATATTGGGACTCTGTTCAGGGAAAAGATAAGTGAATATTACTGCTTTTCTTTTATAAAAGGGTATTGTGTGTGTTGACAGAATGCTTACATTTTGAAGCAGTTGATAAGATCCTTGCATTGAGTGCTGTATATGTAAAAGGCTTCTGGGTGGCAGACGGTCCTGGCTGACAGGAGGACACCTGGGTGTTACTGCAGGGCAAAGGATGAATGCTGCCAGTCTTTGTAGTACAACAGGGTCCCAACTCTTTTTTTCTTTTTTTTTTTTTCTTAAGAGCATGCCCTTCAAAAGTTAACCTTTTTCACTGTAGCTGGTGATATGTTTGAATATAATCTATTGGCAAAGAGACATACTAATTTCTAGTGACAGGGAAACTCTTGCTGACTTACAGCTCTACCAGCCTGTGTGAAAGCTGGTCAGACAACTTGTCTGATGGCGTTCCGCTCAGTCCTGCATTGCCCGACTCAAAGCATACTGGTAACCTGTTATTGCACTTTCCAGAGTGGATTAATACTTTTTCAAAGCTTGGCTTGTAGCTTTTTTTTTTTTTGGCAGTTGTCAAGCAGTCTTGTGTCAACTAGCTTGGAAACTGTTCATGGGCGTCTGGGGAAACACAGCATAAATACATACGAGTTTGAAACGAGACCCCTTCTCACTGGGCTTCTGCAGCTTGCACTCTGAGGTTTACTTCTGAGGTCTTGTCTATGACTTGTTTGGGGATTTTATTTTTTTTAATGCAAAAACATAGAATCATAGAATGTTTTGGGTTGGGTCATGGAGAGAAGAGGCTTAGCTGAGGCTGCAGGGAAGAAAGATCAAGCAGCAATCAAGTTTAATGGAATATTATTTGATATAGTAAGCTTCTAAAATAAGAATTAGCAATTCTGTTTTCTGTGAATGTATTTGAGAAATGGTGCTCTTCCCTCTGTGTAAGCTGATAGAGAGGAACAAAAAGGAAATACAGGGAAACTTCCTGTGTTCTCGCTGCTTACTGCTATGAGGATATTGTTTGTTTTAATCTGTCATGCTTGGAAAACAAGCTGGAGTGAGAAGGGTGCATGCTCTTATCCTTTTAGTGTTGTTGGGATTTCATAATGTTATGTAAAGCTGATCAGCTTGTTTTCAGTGTTCTGGCTTAATGTGTATCTGGTGTGGTTTGGAAGAAGGGATGAACAGCAGAGTTCTAAAACTTGCTAGCTCCCAGCCAGCCAGTGTATTGCCAGCTAAGCACTGGTAACATTTCAGGAAAAAAATGAAGCAGCAAAACCCAGGATTTAAGACTGAACCTCTGTACATAGCACCATACTTGTTAACGTTTGTTGGGATGTTGCGTGTGAGATACTTGGCTGCAGTGGCAGTCTGTCTGAGTGGTCTGACTTTATCTCTCAGCTGCATAAAGCATCAGAATGCTGAACTGGGTGACTGCGATCACACACGTTTACTAATTCTCCTTCTTGAGCTTTCTTTCTTGACACGGTTTTTATAATGCCTTTTTCCTTGTTAAGATGATAAAAGCTAGTTTCTTAGAATAATAATAAAAAAGTTATTTCTACACATATGAAAAATAAATTTCATGGGGCCTGTCCAGTACTGGGTATTAACGTGTGCTTTTGAGGGAGATATGTTATTTAAATTTTTATTACTCATATGGTTTGTGCGAGTTTGTTTTAAAAGGCATTGTCTCTGAGTAGCATAAGTAACTTCCTGTCACTTCACTCTGATGTCAAATCATCTTAAGTTCACCACGTGGTGGGATTTTTGGTATGTTTTATTTGACCTTCTTAAACGTCAGCGATTTCATATCTCTTGCCTTATGGCCTAGTAGGCTGCCCACATGCAACTGTGTAGCCCTTCCTTGAGTAAAGGAGATTGGCTGAGTCTAAACTTACTTTTCTGCTGTTCTTTGTGATTTTAATTGACATATTTAGTCACTTCTGGTTCCATGATATACAGGGGTCTTCTAGCTGTGAAGAATAAAATGGGTGATCTCCTGTTTAGACAGTACTAGTGGGAGGGTGTGGTGTGTGGTTTGTGTTGGTTGGTTTTTTTTTTTGTTGTTGTTGTTTTTTTTTTTTTAATTCACGTGACCACAATCATGGCTTTTTTCAACCAACACTGCTCTTTTCTCTTTTTTGTTAATTCAATGACTTCTCAGAACTTGATACTATTTTAATAATAGAGGTAAGCCATTGTGGAATTTGACCTCTTGTCTGATGTTTAATCTCGTGAACCGAATGTGTACTTGTTTGCCTCTCTCTCTCCCCCAGGTTGCCAGTGACTTTAAATGCTTTTTTGGTTTTAATATTAATATTCAGAAGTGTGTTATCTCTGTCCAGTGAAGAAATGCGTTTGTATAATGCTGAGTGCTGAGTCACTGAGTTTATCACTAGAATTGGTAAATGGGCTGTTCAGAAAGTGTTTATGTACTGAAAATAAATCACTGGTGGTATTTTTCCTTGAAGGTACATACCAGGCCTGGTCATCAAGGAATGTTAGTAACCTCTTTCTCCAGAGTGCTTGTATTGTTCTTAACATCACCCCCTTTTAAATGCATCAGTAATATACTTTAAAAATAAATGTGTTCAGTGTTATGTACAAATCATAAATGCAGGCCTATGCTATCCTATAAGGGTAGCTGATAAGCTCACACAAAGCAAATGATGCTCTGTTTGTAGTAGAGCTGAGTGTTGCTGCAAAGGAGTGGTAAGATAGAGGGCTTCTTATGAATAAAATGTATCCATTTGTTGTGAATATCCTGAAGAGCTCAGTATAAGAGGACGCCCAGCTTTGATGTAAGGATAGTCCTCACTTGAATATCTCGTCTTTATAGAATGGATTTGGGAGTGACACCTGTGATGTGCTTGCTTTGCTTGCATAGTTTCATGTTAAGCCACACATAAGGTAAACATGGACTCAGTCAGTGGTCTTGAATCAGAATGCTTTCCCTCATCTCATACTTGTCACTGCTACATTATTAGTGTTAAAACTTGGACATCAGTGCAGTTAACTCTTGGATCCATGGGTACGCTAGCAGACTTTGAGAATGGCTTTAAAGCATGCCTATTTGAAGGAAGTCTGCAGTGTATGTCATAATGTAGGGGTACTTCTTAGCTTAGACGTAGCACTGTTTAGTCACAGAAGCAGACTGTAAACTTTTTCATCTGCTTTGGAAGAGTTATGTGCTGACAAAGCTACACTGCTTCCACAACCTAAGCTTGTTGAGAGATGTTGTTTGACCCTTGACTAGAAATACAGCTTCCTATTAATCTTGAAATTTAATAGTGTTGCTATTGCAGGTCCCTTTTTTTGAGTCAAGAGCTATGGTGGGAGAAAAAGCAGGGAGAACAAAACTACTCTTGCCTTGTCTGGAAACATTCAGTTTAGTTGGCCAGAGCACCAGCCTCTAGGCCTTGTGCAGGTCTACTGTAGCAGAAAAGCATCTGCAGGAACTTGGAGGGTTTGACCTGATAGACAGGAACTAATGAGGCAGAGTGCTACGTGGGGATTTTATCACTGTGATGGGGAATAACCTTAAGTTGTCAAGATAATGGTATAGCTCCTCTAGGTAATGTGGTAATCCATACATGTCAGTAGTTTATACCTTTCTGGAAATGCCAACAAAGCTATTAACTGTGGAAGTACTCTGTGCTATGCATGCAAATTGGATTGTCTGTTGTGCCAGTGAAACACCTTGCTTCAAGGTCAGACAAACCACACTGAGGTGGAAATGAGCTGGCTGAGCCTTTAAGACAGCTTGAAACCTTAGACAGTTGCATCTGTGCCTATGGATCGCAGAAATCTAGTTTTGTCTCAGCTGTATCTCCTCTAGCTCTGAAGCCACATTTCAGGCTAAGGGATAAACTGTAATCTCACAGAATAACAAAATGGTTGAGGTTGGAAGGGACCTCTGGAGGTCCTGTGGTCCAACCCCCCTGCTCAGGCAGGGCCACCTAGAGCTGGTTGCCTAGGACCACATCCAGATGGCTTTTGAGTACCTCCAAGAATGGAGACTCCACAACATCTCTGGGCCAGTGCTCGGTCACCCTCACAGTGACAAAGTGTTTCTTGGTGTTCAGAGAGAACCCCCTGTGTTTCAGCTAGCGTTCCTTGCCTTTGGTCTTGTCAATGGGCACCACTGGGAAGAGCCTGGCTCAGCCTTGTTTGCAGCCTCCCTTCAGGCATTTATACAGATTGATGAGATCCACCCTGAGCCATCTCTTCTAGCCTGAACAGCCCTCAGACATCCACAGAGTGCTTAAGAGGCAGTCTAGCACAGTAGTTTCAGGCAATTTCAGGGAACCACGTGTCGCAGATCAGCTGTATAGTCGGTGTTTAGTGTAGTCTTTGCTCCCACATACAATTTATCGAATCTAAAATCCGATGTGTCACTCTAGGCTGTTGGATGCTTTTTCAGTTTGGGGCGGGAAGAACTCTGTGTTCTTTTAGACTTAGACTTTTGTCAAATCTGCCTTCTAGTTTTATTCTAGCAGCTAGTGGTTTTTGTTGGAGAAGTTTGTAAAACAGCTTACTTGAAGTTTAAGTTGGGCCACTTCTTCCTCTGAACTGTAGATGCTACTGGGTTGCATATTGGGGAATAATAAATAGAAGATTTTTCAGTAAACAGCTTCTTCACAGTCTCAAGTATGTATCCCGGGGAGAAGCAGGCTTGTTTTATCTACCCGATTCATCTTTGGTTACTTTTTGCACAAGG
The DNA here is from genome assembly GCF_000687185.1 of Egretta garzetta. NCBI lineage: Eukaryota > Metazoa > Chordata > Aves > Pelecaniformes > Ardeidae > Egretta > Egretta garzetta. The sequence goes on along the minus strand of NW_009270000.1, from coordinate 2,422,913 downwards.
AGGACCTGATTAGCAATGAGTAACACTCTGAATTTTTGCAACAAAGTAAAAACCCCGACAACAACAAAACCCCCAGCCAGATAAAGGCAAAAGTGCTTGAGGTCATTCATACGGAGAGAAGATTGCTTCCGCTGAGTGAGAATATTTGGATTATCTGGCTATTCTGCATGGCGATAGTGGTGTTCTATAGTGTCTCCCTGTAATATATCAGTAGGTATAATATTTTGGGGTAATTGTAGTGGGTTTAGACTTTAGCAATTATTTCCAACAAAAATAAGAACGGGGAGACAGTATTTCAGATTTCTCAATATGCAAATACATTTTTGCTAATTTGATCTAAGGTTGCGTACTTTCAATTTGGATTCCCATAGCCCACAGCACAGTTATCTGTTGGCCCTAACTGCAGGACTAACTTCTGTACAACATTTCACACATTTCTTTATCAGCCTACCCAGGGCCTAGCTGATGTCTGCCAGCTGTTACCTGCTTAGGAGTAAGGTCAAAACAGTGTCTCAGAGGAAACTTGTCCATTAGAAGAGACAAACTCCTTATTGCTGTGAGTCCATCTAAAATCCAAAGTAGAATTGGGATTTCTGTGTTTGTGTCTGTCTGTGAAGACTGATTCTTTAATCTTGAAAGTTGAGAAAAGCCTGTTCTGGGCTATGGCAAATGAGAATGCTTTCCAAGGTGGATTTCGTTTGGAGATCAGAACTCTGCACTGTGTTGTGAAATTCACTGTCAACTGCTGGCCTGTGTAGGAATTCAAATTTTTTCATTTCTAACTAGTTTGGTTGACATCCAAAACGAATTAAAAACTAGTAAATAAGATGTCTGAGTTTTTCATAAATACAGAACTGTACAGCATGCACATTTATACTGGAATTTCTTTTTTAAAACAACTCAGTTATTATTCATAAATAATTAATAAGATTCCCAATGTGGAGCTTGTAGAACAGACACCCAGCTTCAGAAGTGTTAATTTTCTAATAGGAAGCTGGTTTCACTCTGAGTCAACGACGCATCCAGTTGTCTAGCAGCACTAGTAAGCCAGTAAGAGCCAACAAAAACATAGCAAAACCACGACGGTTGCTTCAAAAGAGAAAACATTAATACACGCATTGCTGTGATCCAAGTGGGAAGAAGAGTGGGGGAGGGGATAGAAAGGGGTTGATCAAAGTAATCAACGGTGTATACTGAAAAATACTTAAGGGAAGTAGCTAGATCAAAACTGCCTTAAGATCTATTTTCAAAACGGTCCTTAAGAATAAAAAGGAAATGTTTCCTGTGAGAGTTCTCAAGAGCCCTTACATCTTAAAGACTGGTCTCTCTGTTTGTGAGACTAACAAACTTCAAAGATGTCCGGAGTCTCTCGAAGGGAAAAGATGCAAAAAAAAGTCCCTACCAGATCTGAAAACATGCAGCAATGTACTGTTCTAGCCCTGTTGGACTAGTGTAATACATCAGCTTGAATGAGACCCTTAGTTTGGGCAAGGTTACTTGTGGCATATTCCTCAGGAAATAGATGCTTAATCTCACTAGGGCAGCAAAGTATCTTTGGGGTGTGGCTTTATTCTGGTAATCTTGTAGCTCTGCAACTTGAAATGAGCTTCGCAAACATGTACATCACTGCTGATGTCATTCAGTCCCAGCTTGTTTTGGCATAAGCTATTGGCAAACGTGAATAGCAGCCACATTTAATTTCAGCTTTACTCAGAATAGAAACAATACTTAACAGAAAATGACAAAATCAGAAGGTTTTTTGTTTGAACTCCTGCTATTTGACTAATCATTATTATAATACTGGAACAAGAGTAGGGAGAGAAAGCATTCTGGAAACTGTCAACTTCTGCAGCTCTCAAACCTAAGCAAACTTAATGAGATTTACCAGTTAAGTTGTCTTAAGTCAAATGTGAAAAACATACTTTTGAGAGGAAGACTTGGAATTGCCATTAAGTCTCACTTTAGAACACAAACCAGAAAAAACTCTGTTAAGTCTTGGCCAGTGCAGAAACACTTTGAAGAAAGCAATTTCTCTGATAGAAAAGCTTAAGCCCAAGCTTTTAAACCAAAGCCATCCTTCTAATCTGCAGTCAGAAATTAAGTCTTTGCAGTTTGTTCTTGCACTCCTAGATGGGTTCTTGGCTCAGAACTGCGACATTCTCTGCTGGTTAAAACAGCAGTGCTTCATCAGCCTCTGAATAAACAAATTTTGACATAGCCAAATGTGGAAACAGGAGAGGGGGAAGGAAGGCAGTGAGCTCCATGTTGAGGAAGAAGTGTCAGTGTCTTAGGAGGGAAAGGTGGGAGGCAAACAGTCTTTGTCCTTAGCGTGCAGGTAGTTCAGAAACTGTTAATTAAGGCAGTCTCGAATTACTAATTTTTATAATAGACTGATATGTTGGAAGAAGGGTGCTGACTGCTCTCAGCATGTCCAGCTCTTCCCTCAAATAACAGTTCTCTTACTGCCTTGATGTCTGTCTGCATTGACATGATCCTGCCCAAGTCCGAGTTTCTTCTGTGTGGACAATAGCTTGGCTCTTCCTTCTAGTAGCGGTTCCACTGTCTCTAAGTTTTATTATCATATCTGGTCCTTTTCTTTATTAGCAGAATTCTATTATTTTAATAAATACAGGGAAATATTGTAACTCTGTATGCGGAAGAATGAAACGTAGCCTTTCCAAATCAGCCCTGCTAAACTCCTCCTCTTGAACTTCTGAGGTGAACGTTCGTAGTTGACTAACAATGAATCCTTGTTTTCATGTGGGGAACGATTAAGGCAGTCTTATGACTTGTTTTACGAAGTCTTTGGTTTCTTCTATAGACTTTGAGTTGGGATGTAAGTGAATAGATTACCAGGCTGTCAAATCGGTATGTATGAAATTTACTTGTGTGTATGGGGGTCTTTCAGGCTTTGTACAAAAAGGAACTTCATTGGTGACATTTCCTGTATATGGGTCTGAAAGAAAGCAAAATAGTATGTTAGCCTCTTAAGTTTTTTTCTCTTTTGAATTTGATGATCTCAGTAAGATGTGGTACTCTGATGCTGCAGCTGCAGAATCAGCTGGCCAGACTTCTGAGATGAAGACCGATGCTGTCTTGTGATACAGTAAGTAACCCTTTGCCTATCATCAGTGAGCTCACCTTACCTCCTTGATTAACTGATCACATCTTGCTTTGCATTTCAGTAGTTGCACTAGCAGTAGTTCAAGTCACTGGCAAGTGCTATCTCACTATTCTATTTTTAACTAGAGATGGGATAGATCTCTGAAGCCGGCTAAATGGTAAGATTATAGCACAGAGAGAGAGAGAAAACCTAAGGAAGAAACAATGGTTGAAGTAAAGCATGACCTTTTTGGATCAGTCCTCTGTAGCCTGGGGTGAGCCAAGGCTATGATGAAGTTTACAAGAGCTAGTTAGCTCCAGCAAATGAAGAGTTATGATACAAGGCCTTAATGTATGTTAAGATAGCACAGTTGTCACAGGTTCCTTGTGGTCGATGGTGATAGGGAGTGGTGAGTCAGCAGGGCGACGCTGTGTGGAAAGGCCTACGTGTAAACAGATAAGAACTCTGAAAGTTTTGTGTGAAATATTTACATGCTTTTAGGGCTTTAGGAATCTAGTGATGTGTTCATGAAACTGATGGCGTCTGTTTGGGAACACTGTTTTTGCTTTAACATGAGCTGTCACGCTTGCAATTTTATGATGTGTCATAGGAGTATTCATAAAGCGCTCGTTCCTTTCTCTAGTACCTCAAATACCTGAGGCATGCTTGTAAGGAAACATACTGAAACTAGAACTGTTCCTGGTTTTGGGGGGGTGGAGGAGGGGAGGGTTAGGAAAGCGCAGGTTTATACATATTCATATCGTATACTAATGTGTGCTTAGTGGGAGTTAAGTCCCATGAGTAGAGGTAAAAAAAAGGCGTGATTTTTATTTCCTCTCTGGAAAATTTCCTCTTTTGAAGCTTAAATGTAGTTAAAACTGAGAACTCCATGTGAAAGCAACTGGTTTCAATCTTCATTTCACTAGCAGCTTAAGCAACAACTTAGTCCTACTCTAAGTAAGCAGAAAATCTAAAAGTATGTTTTCATAGAAGCATATCCTGTAGTATTAGTGCTGCAGTAGCATGCTTCAAAGTTAGCTAACAAAGCATATAGAACTGTTCCATTGCTAAGCAGATATGCCACAGGGAAGATATTCAAAGTCTCTACGTTTCTTCCATGATGAAATGAAAAGGTGGGTTTTGTTCAAGACATGGAGGCAGACCTGACTCCTCAAAACGACGTAGTTCTCATTCTACATTAAATGTAAAAGAATAACAGATTTACTCAGCACTAGTTTAAACTGGTCATCACAAAGAACTGGCTTATGCAAGGAGGCGCTAGCAATAGGGACTGTATTGTACTAACAGCAAAATTGCAACTATGTGAGCTTGTCTTAGAATAGACAGTGTGCGTATCAAACGGTCTGCATTGAGGTTGTGATTTGCACTGTTAGCCTCAGATTTTTTTGGCAAGTGTTCATTTGGTATGGCAATCACAGAAGAAGGGAAAGAATCCTCGCTTTGGATTCCCGGTGCTTCCCGTGAGTAGTTTTCCATAGTGTTATGTGTTACAACACAGAGCTTTGTAGGTTCTGTCTTTCAGGATACTATGTCCCGTTGGAGTAGCTGACCCTGGAAACTAACAGTTTCACATAAATAGGCATAGTGTGAAACAAATGACAGGTTTGATTGGCATTTACTTCGTTACAGAAGGCAGGATTACATTTCTTAATGTCAGGAGATGTCCACGGAAAACTGTCAGTTCTACTGTAGGAGCATTTTTTCTAATTCCTTGGTTCGATGTTAATTTGCAGCCAGGTGTTAGACTAGCCCTTAGCATGCTACTGAAAACTTGCATCCTTGCGTTTGTGCCTCGTGGCAAATGTCCCATAAGTGGTGACGGGTTTGGGAGGATGTAATTTCTGTGGCAGTTGGACAAAGCCATTCATTCTGAAAACCAAAACCCCACTTCTGTGTAGTGAGATATTGGTGAGGCAGTGTCATAGGCTGCTTTCCTGCTCTCAGCTTACTGCAGAGCAGAATTGGTACACAGTGTACTGACACTCCAGCAGTCTGGCTTCAGATCCCCTGGTGGCTGCTATGTGAAAGAGGTAGTTCTTCCTTCCTACACAAGTCGAAGGTCTGCATATTTTGGGCATTCTTATTCCTAACATTGAAGTTCAGTGCTTTTGAAAGTGAAAGTCAACTAAATCATCGCACTGCAGTGTTGTGAAGTCTTGCCTTTTCTCTCTCTAAGTCCAGGAGAACCTAGAGCTAAGGTATGCTGTCTTTTAATATATTATTCTAATGTTAAAGGCAGGTAGCCCTGCATATTTTTGAGGTGTCTGTATTGTTCTATCGCTTGCTTGCTATGTGTTGGTTTTAGATTTACTTGCAGCTGCAATAGCATGCTGCTGAGATGATCATTTATTAGCTGGGCATACAGTGGTGTGACCCTTCCCTACCCCACAAAAGTGCCACTGTTGTTGGACATTAATTTAAATTAAAAGCATCCAGCACCAAACAAAGCAAGTATTTTGTGTATTGTACTGAGATGTCTTCAGGATGACAGAGAAGCCTTGGTTACAGGCTGCACAGATACAGTTCAAGACTTCAGGCTTTTAAAAAGGAAAAAAAAGAAATCATGGTTTGGTGCGTGTTACTAGTCTCCCACCTACCTCATGGAAGCTGAGGGTACAGAAAGGAATGGAACTGGTGTTTGTTAAACACAGATAAGCTTTCTGATACTTTGGAAATAGGCACATGAACTTTCTGCTGGTAATACACAGTGAAGGAGTTCTCTTTTAAACCATGCTCTTGTGCCTAGTAGGATTTCTAATAGCATGGAAAGACAATAGAAGTGTCTGCAAATGGCTTGTTGCTTTCCTTTAAAAAAAAAAAAATGTCTGACTGCTAAAATAACTCAATCCTACTATTTAAACTCACAATTCAGTGGTTGCAGCCTGAAGGACTCAAATATTTATGGGAAGCTGTTGGAAGCAGATTCCCATTCAGTTAAACCAGAAGTGAAACCAGTTACCAGAACTTGGGTATCAAACCTCTTCAGCTGGACAAGTGTTTTGTTTTTTTTTTTAAAAATAAATTGTTGCACTGACCTAGATACTGAAGTCTTACTGGTTCTGCGTCAGTGTATCAGGTTATATGGCTGTGTCTATAGCTGTAAGGATTGAGTGTTTACTTCTGTGAGACAAAGCTAGATCGTTTCCATCAGCAATTACAAATCTGAAGTTTCACTGTAATGATACACTCTTTAGAGATGAAAACCAAACTGTTCTTAACTGTCATCATCTAACAGTACAAGTGCAAGCCCAGCTTCATTGATAACTGTAATTGCTCGTGTGCAGAATAGCTCCTGACAAGGGTAAGGTAGGGAGCCTGACCAGTTAATGTTGGGAACTCATCTAGCCTTATGCTGGGCTTGCAGAGCACTCTGTGCCCCACCATCCCTGTGAAGCTCAGTGGAAAGCTTACAATGCTGATGGTGGCACTGGCATTGCAGGGACCAGTGACAGGGATCAAAAAAAATGACAGCCATTCCATAGCTGGAGGATGAGGAGCTGAACCCAGTACGATGTGAATTGCCATCTGTCTCTTTCTCAGCTCAGGCACCACTACTAAAGGTACAGAAACCACGGCTGTATCACACGCTGTGCCTTACACAGGCTGTTAGTAAATTGTCTCTTCTGGTATTTTCCTGGGTATGCTAAGACTGGTTTTCCAGCGTTGAGTATATACTGATTACCTGCATCATTTTGGTGTGATATTTACTGCCTTATAGAAATATTTGCGTCGCTGTGTACAATGACACAGTACTCAGCTAATGCAACTTCACAGATTCAGGTGATATTCCACTGAAAAATGTTGGTCTATCCGTGTCCAATTTAATAGACTGAAATGTGTATGCTTCTGAAAGTGGGTGTTTTCTTCCTTGTTTTAGGCTCATCTTCCTGCTTTATACATAGATCTTAAAGATTCTGTGTTAATAAGCATTTTTAAAGCTAGTCTAGAGGTTCCTTCTGTAATCTTGCAGTTGGTTTTGTGTTGGGACACTGAAGAAATACAGGATGGGGAAGAAAAAACTTTGGGAAAAGGGATAAAGTTGAAGTGTCACCTCCAAAAATGGTGGTGATGTAGCCAGGAAGATGGAATAAGTCACCTCACAACTTAATTATTGGCCAACTATCGTGAATGAAAAATAGAGTATGGCTGCTTTGTGTTTAAATAACAAAAATTAAACACGGTTATTTCTCCAATGATACCTGTATTTTTGAGTACACAAAGGTTGTACTAGCTCTATCTCTGCAAGCATTGCTTTTCTGCAGGTAGAATCAGTCAAATAATGGTACAAATGCTTTGGTGCTTAAGGACATAGTATAGTTACAGACAGTATTTCCAGACCACTACCTTTAAAGGGCTGCTGGTGTGAACTCTTACCCTTCACTGAGTACTAGGCTGTGGAGGTTCACAGAGCCATGTCTCGGTCTCTGAATGTGTGTGTGCATCTCACAAGCTCAGTACCGTTTGACAAAAGTTTTATATTGGACTTTCATCTCTAACCTCCAAGTACTGAGTTTAGGTTGCTTTAAAACCAGTTCATTTAGATATGAATGAATACCTCAAAGGTTACAAGCAACAAACTTCAACATGTTTTCTTTTTGCCTTCGATTCTGGCTAGTGTTGTGCTGCTTATGTAACAGAAGAAAAGATCTCTTTTTGGGTTGGTTTTTTTTTTGGGTTGGTTTTTTTTTTGGTTGTTTTTTTTTTTTTTTTTTTTTATAAGTTTTTAATTCTTTTTCTTTGAATGAAGCAACAAACTTCAACATGTTTTCTTTTTGCCTTCGATTCTGGCTAGTGTTGTGCTGCTTATGTAACAGAAGAAAAGATCTCTTTTTGGGTTGGTTTTTTTTTGGTTGTTTTTTTTTTTATCTTCTAATAGTTTGTAATTGCTGTACTAGTAAGTGTTTGGCAGCTAGGAAGCCTAGAAGTACAAAGAAAAGTGAACCTTATTGTAAAGCTGGCTATTTAATTTCCAAAAAGGGAATTTAGTACACCTTCTGCAATTCTGAATAGCACTGCAATGTGGTAGGACAGAAGAAACATAAAGCCAATAAAAGACTTTTTTGGAGGAGGTGTGGTGTCTTAATCTGTTGTTGCTTGTTTAGTCACACTACCATGCTTTTAGAGGATGCAAAAAAAGGCTTATCTGGGTTTTGTTAGATATATTTTGATTTTCTTTCAATTTGCTGTTAAATAACATTGAAACTTAAGCTTTAGGTAAAGAAGTAAATTGCTCAAATAACTTATCAAAACAAAATATTAGAGCATAAAGGCATCTGATTCAGTGCTGCGAAAAAAAATTGCAGATATCATTCTAATAACTGGTTTCACTTCACTGTTTAATAAGAACAAAAAGTACCATTTTATTTTCGGTCTTCCACCCTGCCCTCTCTCAGGAGAGTGAAATACTGATGCTGTTGTTCTAAATGGGCAGTTCCTTAACTCTTTGATAGCATACAAAATGTAACCCCTGCAGAAACTGCTTAATATCTCTTTTGCAGTGGCATATCTGACTTGTACGAAACATTGCAGTAATTGGCTTCGTTGGTACTGTCAGAGTGAACTTGAAATGAAAGTGACAGTAACTAGTCCAGAATCTTTTTTTTGTTTTGTTCAGGGTAAAACTATTAGACAGTAAGTGACTTACTGGTTTTATTGCTTTCAATTAGCAACCCAATTTTATACTCTTTTAATTATCATTTAATTGGATTGCCCCTTTACACTCAGAGCCTGGCAGCCAAATCAGCTGATTTAGTATTTGGCACAACTGTGGGGGTGAAAATTTCTTCCATAAATCTTTCTCCAGAGGATATGTACTGCCAGCATGGAAACTCTTCTCTGGAGGTGGCAAATCTGCTTTAATAGCTCCTGTCTAACCTATAAATTTGCAGCTCCTCATTTATGCCTGATTCTGAATCCACTGTTTCAGTGGTTGTTATAACTGAGGGGGTTTGAAGCCTCCCAAGTAAAGCTTTAATGTAAAATGTAACCAGATAGGACATACGAACAGTTCTTAAATTAGATTCAAAGAGGTAATGTTGGTATATGTGTAAGTTGCTTAGGAAAGTGTGTAAGTTGTCCCTGTAACCGTTCCAAGAGATTAATTGTCGTGTCCTTGCATGTTCTTAGTGGAGGGGGAATCAGTGTTGTAAACTGACCTTTGAGAGTAAACCAGAGGGCAAGGCAGGGGTTGGGGATGCTTTTTAAAAGGGACTGGAAGGGAGAAAGGAAGAGAAGAGCCAATGGTTTAGGGACTAAAGGAGAAGTGGTACACCAAAGCCTTGCTGGGCTGGGAGAAGAGGCCCTTCCTGAGCCTTCAGCTCCAGCCCTCTCCCCTCCCCTGGCAGAAAGAGGAGGCGGGAAAGCACCAGCAAAAAAACCCCGGAGGAAATAGGAAGGACATGTTGCTCTCCCGTTACTAGTCCTGGACTCAAAACATGGATAACATCATCCTCTCTGGAGCTGATTGCATGTGTGGGCTTAAAAAAAGGTCCACCATCTGGTGGCTGGGCTTCTTTTTTTGTCAGCTTCTGGCTCCTCTGTAAACTGTTTTGGGAGTGGGGAGGGAGGGCTGTTTATATCAATGTTAAATCCGTTAGTAGAGGAATCTTTTTTAACCTCCTCCTTGTAATCCTCAGGGTTAAATGTTTTCAGCTCGTAGTTCAGTTGCAGTTATTTGTAGCTGGCATTCACATTTGGTCTGTAATTCAATTTAGATGATGCTGCTTGGCCCAAATTAGAGCAGACTAGTACAAGGAGCTTGGTGCGTGTAGAAAACCGATCACTAACTCCATAGTTAAGGTCATCCAAGTAGAGCTGTAAGTATTTCCCCTCAAGTGGCTTGAATTTACTTGGGGAATTGTGATTTATACTGTCAGATCTCATTTGTCAGATTTCTCAACTAATGAAAGTGCTGAGTAACAACCTTATTGTCATCACAAAAAATACTCTAAAATACTCATTAATCCGTGCGGTTTCAGTTCCAGCTGTTTGCCAGTTATTTATTTATTAGTCTGTTTTCTGAATAGCTTCCAGCGACACATTCTTCAGAGAGATTTTATTCATACATGTATCTACTTATAGGTGAGGAATTTGAAACTGGAGCATGAGCAGGAGAAAAACAAGATCTTGTCAGAAGCATTAGAGACGCTAGCTACTGAACACCATGAACTAGAGCAGTCTCTGGTTAAGGGATCTCCGCCTCTCAGCATCATCAGTGAAGAGCAGTTCTATGATGCTGTTTCAGGTAAGTAATGATGTCCAGAATGTGAGTGTGAATGTGGTGAATGTATTGGGAGGGAGATAAGGGGGTGGGATCAGTCTCACTTTAAGTGAAATCTGCTGCCTTTCTAATGTGGAACTAATTTTAGGAGAATGCTTCATGTGCTTTATGAGTGGGCCTCTCAAAAATTGCCTGAGTTCATCTGTAGAATTGTATTGTTTCACTTTAGCACGACAAAGCTACAAAACCACAGGGCAGTCATGAAAGGTCTGATTGCCTGGGTGTCTACGCCCTTTTTTTAAACAGCAAAACTTAAGGTTCCTATCTGACTTCTGACTTGCTTTCTCCATGGGTGGTGTGTGTTTCTTCTTTTGTTCTGTTGTTAAGATCAGTCCTTAACATTCCTTAGTTTTGAGGGATCGTGAGGTTTAAGAAAAGCTTGTTCTGTTTCACTTCTGTGTACCTTAAGTGTCACAGGTAGAAGAAACAGCTGAATCAAAATCCTGCATGCATTTCTGAAATATCTTTTCTTTCCCTGTCTGCTCTTCACTATCTTTCATATTTTCACATGCAGAACATGCAAATAGCGAGTTTGGAAAACTCTGAACTGCATAAGATAATTGCAACATGCGTTTGTATAGAGAGGCTGTATATAGTGCAGCTCAATAATAGCTCTAACTGGGTGATCCCACAGCGCACAGCTGTCTACAACTATGAAGGATCTGGAAAAGCTTGAGGGTGAACGTAGCCTAACTGTAGCAGGTAATTAGGTTGTGATGGCATATTTCACAAGCAAGCATGGGGTTACCTTTTCTGCGAGCTGAATTGTCTGATGCTTCTGACAGATGAGAAAAGCGGTGTTCCCAGACTCCTTGGTAGGTGTTTTGCAGTGTGCAACTTCAGCAGAGAATAAAAACAGGCGAAGTGGAGTCTATGCTTAAGTATAGCACTAGCACAGGAACACAGCAAATCAACAGCAGACATTGCTGCTTGGCACAGTAACAGATTTATCAAGCCTTTAAGGAGAAGAGATTGAGGAACAGTAGAAACAGGTTCTTCAACCAGAACCAAAAGAACAATTCTGCTGAAGGGCCTCAGGCTCTTTTGCTCCTCGAAACAAAGCAGAGAATAGTTGTTTATGTGGTGCTTCTGGAATGTAGTCTCTGCAGCCAGGTTTGCTGTGTGTATATGAGAGAATACTCAGCTATAAAGACCTGTTGGTCTATACATCTTATAACTGACCCAGTCTCTACATCTTCTTGAATGAAAGTGTCCAAAGCTTCCTCTCTAGCTGGGAGAGGTGGTGTTTTTGTCACTTGAAGCTGCAGACAAATCACATTGAGTCATTTTGTATAACTGTGAAACTTGCTGAGTGTGTATATGTATATATACATGCACACACATATATATATATGTAGATGTGTATATATACACACATGTGTGCGCTTACACACACACACAACATATATGTCAATTCTCTCTCCTTCAGGAGAAGTTACTTGATGTAATTAATCTTGATTGCAATTTAAGTAATTTTCCAGGACAGGCTCACTTTCTTGGCTGTCTGTCAGCTTCATCAGACTTGTGTTAGATTCTCTTCTCTAGGTTGTTCACCTTCAGTGCTTTGCAGTGGCTAGGGTCCTCTCTCTCTGAAGGCACATGTTTGGGGGAAGTGCACTCTGATTTTTTGGGTGGGCTAGAGAAAGGGAAATGTGATATATTTTCCTGGCTGCTGGATGCATGCTTACAACTTTCACCATAAGCACAAAAGGAATGAGTTCTTCGTGGGTGTGGCTTGGGGTTGTTTGTTTTTAGGTTTGGTTTTTTTTTTTTTTTTTTTTGGTCTAATCACTGAGATTCTGGTAATACTTTCTAACCCCTTTGCTTTTCCTCTGTGTCTGGAGTCTCAACTAGAAGGCTTCTTGTCTCTGTAGGAAAAGAATACAGTGAGAGCAGATGGGTCGGGGATATATGGCAGTGTCTCAGTTTGGGAATGTGGGTCTTCTTTCTTGGGCTAATGAGACGGGGGATATGATCATAAATATTTTTGTAGCAGAGAGCAGTGACTGGGCCTAATTGTCAGAAGCTAAAAACTTGTACCTCCAGAAATCTAAACTATTAGGACTTTGTCTTCAAAGCTTTTGCTAAACCTGATTTGCAATCTGATAATATTAAATTAAATGATACTGATTTTGGATAAATAGACATATTCATGAATTATCTTACTAGGCTGTATAGGAGATTGAGTGAACACCAATGCATTTGAACAGGTTGATGTGACAAGTCAGTGGAAAAATGCCGCTACTTTGAGAGTGGTTTTTCTATTAGGATACCATCTTCTTCTAGTTACAGTTCTCTGAATTTTTAAATCTCCACCGTAGGAGTGAGTTTAGAAGTGAGAGTATTGCATAACTAGGCTTGCACTTTGAGATGAAGAATCGTTAGCTTTGACTTGACAGGTTGAAAGAAGAAGCACTGCTGCTTTTTGGTTTTGGTTTTTTTGAAAGAAAGTTGTCTGCATATTAGACACCGTTGCTTGTTTACTTTCAACAAAAGTATCGCTAGCTGTGGCAATTCATAGCAATGCAAGACTTTTCAAACCGGTTTTTGAACAAGAAGTGTACTAGAAAGGATATGTTCCCGGCAGCAGTTACTTGTCCCCATTTACCATCCTCTGATTCACATTGTAGAACAATCTGATTGCATGAACCAGACTCCTGAATGAAGCTGAATCAGAATATGCAGTCTGGTTGCTATTGGACCCTCAGTCCATCATGGTAGGAGCATAGAGCTGATCTGAAGAGAACACCACCAGAAATGTATCTAGTTCAACTGTCAAGTCCTCAGCAGCATCTGGCTCTCAAATCTGCTCCAACTGAGCCATGCTACCTGCTAATGTTAGCATAGACTAAATTGGTTGCTGATACATCTGTGTTGTGTAGTTCTGTTTGTAGAAATTGTGGGCACAATTACAGAAATATCTTCTTTCTTTTCCAAAACTGGGGTGAGGGAAATATTTGTAATGTGGTAAGATTGCTTACTGATGTAGTAGTTTATTTGCTGAAGTCTTTCCTCTTCAAGTGATAGGCTGTTATCAATGCTTTCTGACTGTTGTAGTGACTCCTAAATCTCTGCAGTGGGAGAGCAGTATACACAGAACATGAAAGGAAGAACCTGCATGGTATTTAGTGTTAAGAACAGCAAAGTTAAGGGTGTTACTAATCTGAACTCTGATAGGAATAGGTCAGTTAACAGTGCTTCCCAGTGTGCTGATCCACATCATGAGAGTGGTGGAAATATGTAATTAAACTCAATAGCACATGGAGTCCTGGAGCTCTCTGTTTCAGGATTGAATACTTAACATGTGTCAAACTCTTCTTCGATATTTAAAGCAGGATGGGGTGGAACTGGGGAAGGGAAGAAGCACTACACAAGACCAATGGCATCTCCTAGGTAGCTGGAAAAGTTATTAGCTTTGTTTAAGTATGCAGACCTCAGGAAGCATATAAAGATGGAATACAGATGCAAATTGCACACCCAGTTTGGGAAGAGCTTAGAACTGTCCTGATTTTCCTCTTTAACCGGTTTTATCTGAGGTGGGGGTTTTTTTGCAAACACAACTTTTGTGTGTGTTGAGGGGGGTATTAATGGTTTTACATAGATGCAATCTTGCTTAAAAGCAGTTATTTAGCTACAGGAATATTCAGATTATACTGAAGCTAACCTGCCGTCGTACAGCTTCAACTGTTATGTACCACTAATGGGTGCTGTGTTTATAAATAATGCTCCTAAATGGTACAAGAAGTAGTCAACTAGTTCTGTTGCTTTTGCTCACTTTCTAGTTTGTCTCCAGTTATCAGCTCACTTAAAAGTAAAACTCGTACAAAAAGCATAGAAACTTACTGCCCTTCCTTCTATATTTAGGGTAGTTTTGTCTTGTAGCTTTTTTTGAACGCATACCAAAAATACTCCACAGCCTCTGCAAGAACATTGCAGAGGCTGTGGAGTTCTTGCCTTGAATACAGTTAGAAGAATGAATTCAAGTATCTCTGAGAGGGATGGGAAATACCTCGTCAGAATTCAAACCCAGCCTTGCCAGTGGTTAAATACTACCTTTTTCAGGTGTATTATTAATCAAATACATTGGCCAAACTTTTCTATCTGGAACTGAAGACTTACCAGTTGTTGCAATAGGAGATGAACTTCCCTGGAGTTAAGTTTCTGTCATTGCTTCTGCTGTTTCCCCTTGCTCTCCCACTCTTGCAAAATGTAGCTTGTGTTTTTGCTGTTACCCTGACACTTCAGGTTTCATGAGCTGGAGTGCTTCCTAGTCAGCCTGGTCTTGTCTCAAAGATGACTTAAAAATTCTGGCTTCTGAACAGGGACTCTTATTCCTTCTCCCCTCTCCTCAGCCCACACCCCCTTAAGTTCAATAGAAAAAAAAAATCTGATTTTTTCCTAGTCATCTGTTTGACAGCTGCTCCGTAGCAACTTGTGAATATAAATCTTTTTTTGCAGTGACGGGGGAGTATGCAAATCTTAATTCAGAAAAGAGTTAGCTGCAAGTACACAGGGAAAAGCTCGGTTTGAGTTGCCTGTTGATCTGTGCTCACAATCCAATACTAGGCTTGTTCACTCCGACACCTAAACAAACTCTGAAGGCTTGTTAGGCTCGTTGGGTCAAAGGACGTGGCTGAGGTTTAGGGATTGGAGATTGCTGTCTTTGATGGTAGGAGGGATTGGAGATTGCTGTCTTTGGCAGGAGCTGTTGTAGACATACTTTCTCAATGAGAGCCATTTCTCAGGAAAATGGGAGAGATGTCTCTAGAGACCGATTTCTTCTAACAGTGTCTGGTTTCACTCTTCTACTGTTCTTTATTGTATAGCATGCTCTTGTTGTATTAAGCAAGGCACGTGCCCTGGAGAAGGCTGGCTGGTCAGTGTCTACAGCTCTGGAAAGGTTTGCAGGTGCTGAGCTCAGTTCAGCATAATCTTCTCTTGTAGTAAGGCCAGCATTAGGAGAACTGATCATGTGCAGCGTTTAAAAATCCTTATTATACTGAGAAGCATACCAGAGAGTGGTCAGCAATTCTGGTGAAGCTTACCTATTCTTCCCTTTCTGCCTCTGGAGTCCTAGGTCTGTTCCAGAAACTCAAATTGAGGGAGTTGTGTGTCATGACTCTTGTCTGAAAACAAGACAGTCCCAGGTAGTACAGAAGAAGGAAAGAGCCTTACAGGAGACCGTCTCTTTGCTTTGGGTTTAGGTTTGCTTCATGCTTTCCTTGTCACAATAACTGTTGGCACAGTTGAGCAGCTCTTTTGGTAGAGAGGTGGAATACTTACCTTGAAGGGATTTATAGCTTGTCATGTGGTCAGGATGCTGAGTGTCTCTTCCTCTGTGATATTTGGATGTGCAACAGTGTTTTCCTGACTACCTGGGCTTGTGATCTCTGGAGAGATCTGCATTTTATGTAACAGACTTGTCCACAAGTAAAAATGCTTTTATCCTACTTGCTATATACAGCACCCACCAAACTAATGCTTTGATACGTTATATCATAATTTGGCACATAACTAGACTGACAAATTTGGGGAAACTTGTGAGAAGATTCTCTGGAGTGCCAGTCCACTTTTTTAACATATCCTCAGCACCAGCTGGCAGTTCTTTTCATTCCCTAGCAACTGGTGTAATTTCAGTACTGTCTTGACGAGAATAGGGATGGATGTTTTAAATGAAAGCGAAGATCTCCTTTATGTTTCTAGATCTTACTCTCTCTAGAGAGGATGGAGGCATTGTGGCATCCATTCATCAGGATTTTGCCCTGTTCTTGACCCTTCTGTAATCTGTACGTAGTAGAAAGCCCTCTTTTCACTGTCCCCTTCACCAAAGCAACATATAATTTGCATGTTCTGGAGAAGCTACTGGCTAATTTTTTAAGAGAAAACAAGAAAGCACCTAGCCGTGGACAGCTGTGACTGAGATATTCTTTCGGATGGCCTACTACTTCAGCAGGTTTTGATTGCTAGTTTTGAATTAAAATCAGTGTGTGAGAGTGGCTAATCTTGCAATTATTTCTTCGGGTATTTGCAGCCAAGAGCAGTAGCATAAGCTGAAAGTAGTACATAGCAGGGCATAGTGTCTACTAGAGTTTGGGTTTGCTTTTTTCAGCAGCAGTGAGGCTTGCATTAAGCTGTTTACCATTCAGTGTTGTAGCTGGTTTCTGCTAAAGGATTTCCCAAATGGAATAGAAATTGGTGCATCTTTATTTGTCTTGAGCTGTTCACTTGCTTCTTGGAACTTGCAATTGGATAATCTTTTGACAATCCTGTAAAGTTTGAAAGACAGACATGAAACAAAAACACAGCCTTTGGCTAGGAAATGTTTACTTTGTGATTTGGGGCAAGACTGTCTCTCTTTCTAGAGCTGGTCGAGCACTACCTGACCAAAACACTGGTTGGAAATAAGGTGGTGTTGTTGATGTTGTTTTTAGTTTTAGGCGTGATGTGGATTGTACTATTAACCTACCTTCCAGAGTACAAAGTTTATCTTATTGATCGGTGAGCTTATCATTTCGACTTTGCTGGGACTTACGTGGCTAATGTAATCCACTGCATATGATACCTCCTCCTGTTCTTTGATACTTGTTCAGGAAGTTGGGAAGCGAAGGTTGCTGAACAGCACCGGGTGTCTAAGAATTTAGACCAAGCTGAGATCTTACATAGCAGTCGTCGATACTCGAATGTTGAGGTAACTGGTATTTAGTTAGGTAAGATACTGGCATCTACCTGATATTGGCACTTGTCCTAAGCGAGATACAGCAGCTTCAATTAAGTAAAAATGTCACATTTTGGCTCTGTTTGATAGAGGATTTTTGATCTACTGTGTTCATGCTGTTCTCGCAATCTCTTTAGTCCATGTCTAGATAGAGGGCTCCAGTGGTCTGTGGCGGTACCTAGTTACTTACCAAATGGATGCTGTCATCAGGACACAGTAGCCTACTTAGGTTTCAGTTTTGTACAAAGAGGGAAGATCTGTTAGTGACTGAAGTCTAGCACAGGCTGTAGATTCATTAACATGCACCTGCTCTCTTGCAGATTCGGAATCTGAAAAATCATTAAGTGGGTTTGAAACGACAACAGCCTACTCATTAGAGGACAGCATGGATTCAAAAGATACAATAACTTCAAGCATGTCTGAAGAAAAGGTTTGTGGCAGTGGGGAGTCGCTGTCTAACGGAATCAAAAAACACAGGTAGGATGTTGCCCGTTCTTATATTGTTATAATATGCATTAATGGTGAGTAAAAGACCACAGGAATCTCTGAGAAGCTAACTGTGAAAACTTTTAAAACTTTTTTTAGGGATGATAAGTAGTTTGTTGTGCTATGATTTTATAAAGAATATTTTTCCGAGGCTGGTGTGCCTCTTGCCTCTTGCTTTTTGGTGATCAAATCTGATAAGTAAAAATAAAAATATAATGTGCTATATAGAAATGAACACACTTGTTTTTTAATAGATCTTGTTGAAATCTATGTGGGTTTTAATTCCTTCATCTATCTTTAATGATCTATGCCTCCTATTGCCTCTTTAATTTCCAGTCATTTGATCCTTCTATTGGTATCAGGAATGAATGAAAAATATTGCTAGGCTGGCATCAGAAACTCAAACGTGAACAAAGGGAGTCTTATTCTAAAAGCCTCATGTATGTTTTATGTGCTTATTTTGTGTTGTCAAATGATCCATTTTTGTTTGTTTCCTTGCCGATAAAGGAGGACAATAGGTCTGGAGTTAATGAGCTGTAATAGACACCACTATTCTTGAGTTTCGGTGAAGGGGCAATATAATGTGTGTGCTACAGATCAAGCCACACTTCCATGTGTTTCAAAAAGACTGCTTTGCAGTCTTTTGAATGTGAGGAATGATGATAGGGACACCAGATTTCTGTAGAAACAGGAAATTCATATTTAGTTTTACAGAAGCAAACAAGACATGCTTTAATTACTTGTTATCTTAAATAGTTAAATTGCAGTGACTCTTGAAATATGTAGTAATGCCAGAGACCTGATGTTTCAGGGTTCAACCTCTGCATGTATATCCCTCCCATACTAGACAAAGACTAAGGCACATGAGGGCTTGGGTGGAGTAACGGGGTGGTTTGGGAAAGTAACATTAAACAGCTGACTAAGCATGTCACTCTGCACTCTTGTGCTGTTAGCAAGGGAGGTATTTATGGCTTTGGCAAAGTGCCTTGCCTAATTAGAGCAGGAAGTTCAGGGTGGGGGGGAAGCACTAGGTGAAGGTGGACAGCTGAATTGCATTCATTGCCTTGGAAACAATGAGGAGAAAGGAGGCAATTAGTGATCAATGTGAAAACGATGATGCATGTTGACATGCATTGTTTTTGAAGAGTTTTAACAGGAATTGATCTTATGTTTACTATAAAAAAAGAAATAACTTGGCAAGTTTCCGTAACACTGCACTATGTTATCAGACCTGTAGGGAGCAGGTGACTGACGGAGCATTTAAGCTCTGCTGGTTTTATAAGGGGGAATGAAGATTAACAAACAAGTACCTCTGCGTAAGTTGTTTCTCTGAGTTGCGTGTCTTAGTTGTAAAAAGAGTATAGGATGTTGGGAGTAAAATGAGTGCATGAGTTGGCTGGCTAATAATTTACTGCTAAAGAAAACTGAAAACATCTATTTTGCATATAGATAAGATTGTACAGTCATAATTTAATGTGACTAGATTACTACAGAGCACATTCTAGGTTGAGCTGTAACATTAAGTTTTTTTTACCTGGCACCTTGGTGACACATTGGGATTGGTCCACAAATATATTGATGCAAACTGTTTCTCCCCAGAGCTCAGCCAATTTAAATCTTGCCTCCAACAGAACCTTCCCAGGGGATAGGAGTTGTGTGGTGCTTCCAGCCTTGTTTCTGAGGCTTTTGGCAGCAGCGATGTTTGGCCTGGTACAGGATCTGATTGCAGTTCTGACTTCAGAATTGTTACCTACCTGGAGCTGCTGGCTCCAGTTTGTGCCTCTCTTGGTTTTGGGAATCGTTAGAGGGCATGTGGGCACATATGCATCATCTGTGATACCGTTTACTTTCAGAGCAGAAACTTTTAACTACTTCACGCTGTGTGAAGAGAGGGGGTCAGAACATTTTGACAGCACTTAATTCCATCCTTACACCCTTGGGTTTGCTCTCACTTTTTTGTTTAACTTTCATTTGTGTTAACCACGTGGAAACAAGTCACTTAGAGAATAGACCAGACTAATTTCTTTTGCATAAAATCTTGATAGCTTCTTGTAGTTCCTCAGATGAATAGAGGATCTGCAGCTGCATTTGGGTTGAGAGTACCTAACACTGGTTAGCAGTCAGTATAAATAAGACTATTTCCTACCTTCATCTGGAAAACCTGAGTTCTGATCTGACTCTCTTATTTGAGTGGTGAGGGTTTTTCACAGGGAGGTAGAGGTCAGTTTTTGATGGGGGCCGCGTGTTTTGGTTTTGGAGATGTTGGTTCCAAGGAATTAAAAGTGTCGAGATGTACATATATAGACAGGTGAAGCTGGTGCCACTTACAATCTGCTGTCGTGTTCTGATTTTTTTAAATGTAGTTTGCATCCTACTGATTGTGCATAGAGTGTTTGAAAGAATGTGGGTGACATGACTTCATGTAGTTTAGGTTGATTTGAGAGTGGACTTAATTTTTGAAAACTTTTGAGAGAGGATTTGAGAGAGAGGAGACATTAAATCCAGAAGCATTCAAATCAGTTCTTTTTAAGAAGAAAATACTTCATCTGAGCCAAACCTAAAAAAAAACCCAACCAACCAACCCCCTTCCCCCCCACCCCTTGCACAAAAACATAAAACCAACATTTAACATCCATCATCACTCCCATTTCCCTCTTATTGCTAAGTTTTTGTAGTCAGCTTTCCTTTTTGTTCCCCCCTTGGGGGCCTTTCAGAATGGAAACATATTTGTGTTTGACTTTTTGGGAGCCAGAAGGTTATTTGATCAGGTTTACATGAAGATCAAGCTAGCCATGCCTTTTTCATACCATGTGTCTTCTTCCCCACAAGATTCCTGTAGTAGCTGATCTACTATATATAGTGTTTAGAACAAGTGTTTTTGTTTAAGTGAATGATCTTAAATGCATCTTCTGTTCTACTGCACAGAAATTTCAGCAGATGTTTTTGTCACTTAAAGCTAAAATTAACTTCCTGAGTTGTTTCTAAAATTGACATCTGGAAGGAAATTTTTGCATTCACAAACCTTTCCCTTAATCACAGGGAGCATGTCAAGGTTAGTAGGCCTCACGTCTTGGCTGCCTGTCATTTTTCCACTTGTCCATATTTGTCCCTGGGATCTTTCTTGGTGGCTTAAAACTGCTTTGTTTCTTCAGTATGTGTGTATTATATTGGAGAAAAGAATGGACTCCCATATCAGGTTTGGCTGATATACGCAAGAAATATGGATGAATGGCTGGAACTGAATGCCAACTTTCAAGTAATTAAACAAAGTGAGTGGAGGTTAACTTTAATGAAAACATTAGCTTTAACATGTAAGGAAAGCAATTGTGTATACTTCAGCAAACTAAAGGCACGTGAGTGCGTTTTATAGACAGAAGGGCTTACTTAAACACAAATAGCTGCTCTGCTAAGCTGCCTTCATTAAAGAATACACACAAAAAAATAAGTAAACACTACCAGTGAAGATAAGACTGAATACTTGGTGGACACTGTCCTCTCCTGGACATTTGTATCAAAGCATCCACAGAAGTATTTTATACTTAATATTATTCAAGGTGATCTGTTTCAGGAAATATTTTTGTATCAGTAGAAAATCAGAATAGGGGGTGAGTGTCATGTTGGTCAATTAAAATAAATCCTCCTACCCACTCATCCCCTGCATGGGTGCCAAGTAAAACAAGTCAGTGTTAGGCTGTTAGCTACCTACTAACAAAACGTAGTTTGGTACCATAAGGAGTTCAGGCATATCATTAGGTTTTTGATTGGGTGGGGCTTGTATTTTAAGGAGAATTTTTCAGTTTTGTTCTTTCTGAAAACTGAAACATCAGCTCTGGTAAAGGTGTTTCAGTAGCAGATAAGTATGGGAGGTGACACAGCAAGCAGGGCTACTGAAACTTAACAACTTAGCCTGATTGGATTTTTTTTTTTTCTTCTTCTTCTCTTGGCAATGTTTCTGTTTATCAGGGAAGTGGGGTGGAGGAGGCAGCTATAGCCTGTTCACACTCTCTAAAATAAAGACATTGCTTTAGCTGCTTTGAGGGGAGACAAGACCACCTTGGTTAGGAGGGCAACACGATCATTTAGAGTTAAGTAAACTTTGAAGCTCAAATAGTTCATGCAGCTTGAGTGAGCTTTAGGTATTTTTTATCTATTGAGAATTTTTCTCATTGGTAATAGCTTTGTGATCCAAGCATGAATTTTAGTGTTGTTGTAGACAAAGGGCTTTGACCTATATTTATGCCTTTCTATAGGTAAATTGGATTAATAGTTGAGCTAGTCAGTAGCAGTAAGAAAAATGAACAAAATATGTGCCTGATTTCTTGGAAAGCTGAGAAATACAGGCTGTATTACACAGCCTAAATATGAAAATACATTCAAGACTTGCTTCAGAATATGTCAGCCCCCTGTAGAACAGGCTGCTGTGGTTTTTCTTTTTTTCTTTAATGATGCTGCTTTTTCTGTTGTTGCTGAGGGCTGATTTTCATATAGGCAATAAATGTCATGATCCTTCATTGTCCATATACAGGTAACTAGCAAAAAAACCACCCCACTGTATAACCCTCAGATCTGTTCAGACATGGTGAACACATACCTATGTACCTACTCAGAAAGATATTACTTTTTCTCACAAAGACACAACTAAATATCTTAATGGTGCCATCGTGAAAACACTGTTCTGATAACTGATGTAGAAATTCTCTTCCACTGCTCTTACACAAGATGAAGGGAATGGTTCTGGTTTTGGAGAAATTCAGGTTTCTGTGAAGGTAAAACAGTTTAAGTGCTTCAAAGTAGCCCTGTCATTCCCCCTTGGGTTTTAATTTAAAAATTTGAAAACTGTTACTTTCAAAAAAGAGTATTTGGGTTTCTTAGTCATGGTTAGCAATGGAAAACTTTCCTTACTTCTGCTTTCTTCCCTGTTCCTTTCTGTAGAACAAGCTTGCCATCTCCGATGTTTTCCAGAAATGACTTCAGTATCTGGAGTATCCTAAGAAAATGCATTGGAATGGTAGGTAATCAGAAAGCTACAGTAAAAAATGTGAAGTGATTGTTTCATTTGAGGCCCAAATGAAAACTTGTTGTGGAGATGGATTTTTTTTTTTTTTAAATTTGCTGCTTATGCTTTATTTGCTTTCACAGCTTGAAAAGGTAAGACTTGATCAGAGCAAAATTCCTTCAGTAAAAGCATTTTCTCTTTTCTTTTTTTTTTCTTTTTTTAGCCCTCAAAGTATTTTGTGGTAGCAAAAATTTTTTTTTTTTTTTTTTACTTTGACTGTGGAAAAACAAAACCAAAAAACCAACCACTTCAATTTTGCTCTTCTCCGTTCCCCTTAGTATCTCAGTCTTCCCCTCCATGGTGTTACTGGCCAGATGGTAGCCAGATCAGAGGTTAGCTGGTTGGCACATAATCTACTTCCAGCTAAGGGTGAACTGAGAAGTTCTTCTCTCCATTAGATCCTGCAATAGGCTGAAAGCACTTACTGCTGATAAACCTCTGTCAGCCTGTAACAGTAGCCTACAGAAGGGAATGTGTGTGTTTAGGCGCTGTTCTTTTCTTGTCCTACCCTTGCTGTAGTTAGAAACAGCACCAAGCAATGACATGTGGAAATGCTGGGCAATGCCTGTATCAGCAGCTCCAAGTCTCCTGAGTTGTTGTGAAGCATCTGAGGCTTCTCAGAGTGGCTTTAGAGGAAAAGTGTTACAACCTTAAAACTCAAAGAGCAGATTGAAAGCCTGCCTTGCATGAGGTGTGTGCAGGGAAAAAAAAAGTTCCATAAAGGTCTTAATTCTGCTTTGCAGAAATTGCTGCACAGAAGTTTGCAAATCTGTTTACTGCACATGGTGCCAGAGGTCATACTACATGCTTTTAATTTGCTACAGCAGGCAGTTTAAAACATGGCTATGTTATGCATTCAGAGGGCATGCTTTTTAAAAATGTGAAAGAGAATAAACAGTATCAAAACTCTAGGACTTCTTTTAAATTTTTATTCCTGTTACAAAAATTCCTTTTTTCTTCAAAATGCAGAATCCCTCTTTTTACTCCTGTGCCGCCATGTTTCCCTGTCCTTTTTCATCTTCCTCCCCACTGTCTGCCCACCTGCCTCCAAAAAAGATAATATGTTTAAGTAATTAGATGGCCCATATTTATTTTAAGACAATAAATAACTTTGTCTTAGAGAGAGCCCTTAGTACTTTATTCCATTGTTTCATCTCACCTTCTTAATGCATTTGTTGATAGGAAGTTTGTTTGTTTGATGTTTGCTTTTCTTTTTGTTTTAAAAGCAGCCTTAATGTCAACACAGATAGGCTTATCAAGCTCGTAAGGGATGTACAGGGTTTTTTCCTCTCAGCATTAGTGGAGCCAGGTCAAGCACGTTGCATTAGCACTAAGAGCATCACTTATTTTTGTAATAAGCCAATTACGCTTGGGTAACTGCAGGTCGGTGTATCTAATCATTTGGTTTTTAACACAAATTTCATTTGTGCATCAGGAGCTGTCGAAGATCACAATGCCGGTTATATTCAATGAGCCACTGAGCTTTCTACAGCGACTTACAGAGTACATGGAGCATACATACCTCATCCACAAAGCCAGCTCACTTTCCAGCACAACTGAGCGAATGCAGGTACTTTGGGTGTAGTAATTTGTGCTAGCTCTTGATGAATGCATTGGGATTGTTTTCTTCATAGATAGTCTCATTGTAGGAAGAACTCCTGTAATTTGCTGTGTGTCCGAGTCTCTTATTCATTAGCCAGTTTTGCTTATCTAGGAAAATGTTTTGCTTTTCCTAAGGCTTGCTTTTTTAGCCTTTTGATGGCAACTGTTTATTCCCCTGCCTTGCAAACAGGGCTTTGCTAAGCTATTTCAGAAGAATCATTCTGTAATACCATGACTGCTGTTGATACTTGATGAAGACTAAAATCCAGGAGATTGACTGTGTACTCTTACGCTTTTGAATAGTGTGTTGCTGCATTTGCTGTGTCTGCTGTAGCCTCGCAGTGGGAGCGTACGGGGAAGCCATTCAACCCGTTGCTTGGAGAGACGTATGAATTGATCAGGTAACGAATGGAAGATGCGCTGGAGAGTGGTATTCTGTGTAACTGATGCTTCACTAGACTTGTCAGGTGGCTTGCAGGCTGCTCTTCAGCTTGTAAGATTCCACCCATTCTCCTAGCAGCTGCTGGAGTAACTTGCAATGCTTGTTGCTGTTCAGCAATGCACCTTCCAGTGAAGGGAAGCTACTTAACTTTTCAGCTTAAAGCAGGCAAATGAAATTTGCCAGGTTTAAAAGCAAGTTTTATTTACAAAAATTGCTGCCTTTTTTTTTTTTTCTGAAACCTTCTGAATGAAAAGATGCATGGTACATAACGGAGGTGTTAAAATTGTAACATTTATTATACGTATAAGTGTCCAGAATACAGATAGGGAATGTTACTCTTATTAGTGTGCAGCTGCACTTAGGGCAAATTTTTTTCTTGGGTGAGGTTTTGGCCTATGTTTATGCAAAAGTTTAAGAAAGAGGTCACTATCAAAAGTAAATATACTGACTGATCAGATTTGGTAGTTCTTGCTACTTTTTTACATTATGTCCTCAGTTATTTGGAATGAGGAATGAGGTGCTAGTTGATCTGTCTTTTTGTTTTATCCTAGGGTTTTAACTAACTCTTGCACTGAGTACAGCAACTATGTATGGGTCCAACTATCTGTTTCATCCTGGGGAAAAGAACTGCAACTTCACAACACTTGATATGTAGATACATGCTTTTAGTTATCTTTATTTTGCAGAGATGATCTTGGATTTAGACTTCTCTCAGAGCAAGTTAGCCATCATCCACCAATCAGTGCTTTCTATGCTGAAGGTTTAAATAATGATTTTGTGTTTCATGGATCGATTTATCCTAAACTCAAATTCTGGGGCAAGAGCGTGGAAGCAGAACCAAAAGGCACAATGACTTTGGAGCTTCTTGAGTAAGTTGTCAAGTAAATAATTGCATAGGCACAGTGGGCACATTCATGATGGTTAGTTTGCCTTAGAGTTGCAAAGCTTAGGAATGGACATGTCTAATGCCCATGTCCTAATGTTTGATGGCAGATCACTTTGCGGGGAGGAGGGGATGAGACAATGAAAGGAAGTGCCATTATTTCTCCTAATATACTGTTATATATTCTCCTAATATATGGGGCTTGTGTCTGTATGTTCTGCAGATGCCTGGATGCGAGTCCTACTAGGGCTAGCACGCTTGAGCCGTGTTGGCTGTCCTCATGTCATTCAGTGCTAACAGGGGCTGCACTGAAGTGGCTCTTTTAAGGAATTGATGAAATAGGTAGCAATAGGTTAATAAACTTATCTCATTTTTCTGACTTATTGCCATGTCTGTTTCAAGACTTGGTGCGATTTTATAGGTGATGGCTTGTTGCAGGAGTGATACCCAGTACAAAGATCACAGAATTTTAATATTTATTCCCCTCACTTAGACACAATGAAGCCTACACATGGACAAATCCTACGTGCTGTGTGCATAACATTATTGTGGGCAAACTCTGGATTGAGCAGTATGGAAACGTGGAAATAACTAACCATAAGTAAGTTAAGAGCGTGAGCGCTTTCACTTGCTGCAAGTTTGAGGAGGAAAAGCATTAGGAAGTAATTAGTGCCCTCTTGTTCTGCCTTTAGAACTGGTGAGAAATGTGTACTAAGCTTCAAGCCCTGTGGTCTCTTTGGGAAGGAGTTGCACAAAGTTGAAGGCTACATTCAGGACAAAAGGTAACAGCTTCATTCCTAACAGAAAACAAATGGCTGCCTTCTATTTCTGATGGGAGCTGTAGAACTGAATGCCTTCAACATAATCTGTCACGGGCATGAACCTGCAACAGCAAGGTTATGAAATGTGCATCACCAATAACGGAGTTTTAGAATTGCTCTCAAAAGCTCTTCTTTCAAATGTTTTTGTCTGAAACAATGAAATAAATCTCTTTAAGCTCCTTTTGTAAACTTAGTCTTTTTTGACAGCAAAAAGAAGCTTTGTGCACTGTATGGGAAGTGGACTGAGTGTTTGTACAGTGTTGACCCAGCTACATTTGAAGCTTACAAAAAAAATGACAAGAAAAATACAGAAGAGAAGAAAAGCGGTAAACAGGTATTAATCACATAGAGGTGGTATCTCAAAAGCATGATAAGACAGCTAAATATTTTAGTAGCATTTAAGAGCATTAAGATTTCTTTTCACTTATTCTCCCTTTCCTAGTAGGATACAAACCGGATTGGATGAGTACCAGCATTAAGGGATAAAATGCTTTCTCTCCCAAGAATTTGTATTCAAACTTCCCAAAACTTGGAGTGATCTAAATACTGCCTAGTTCATTACCTCTGTCTCCCTCCCAAGTCACATGGAGAAAATAGCATATCCGTTAGTGGGACCATGGTTCTGATCATGTGTGATAACATTTATATTCTAGTAGGATGATTTTGACTCCTAGAGGTGGGAGACTAGTTTCTCATCTTGACAGAAGTGTTTTCCAGCTTTTACAAGGAATTTCTGTATTGCTTTCTATCAAATTTTCAAAACCATAGAAATGCTTGTTTGGTTTTTTTTTGGTTGGTTGAGTTTTGGGGGTTTTTTTGGGGGTGGTGGTGGTGGTGTTTGTTCCTCCACAACTGCAGTTTTTTCTTCTGGAAAAACCCCCTCATTCTTAATTCTTCAGATTTCTGGTCAGCAGTATGCTTTTTGTTTAAGGTGAATGAGGATGGTGACAACATACAGCTTGATGAAGAACAGCCTCTCACATAGTAGCTTAAAACAGGGCTTGTTCCCCTTTGGTGACTGAAGCCAGATTTTTTGTTGGTTTGGGTGTTGGTAGTTTTTATACTTAAGCAGCAGAGAACTCTGAAAGCAGTTGTTCCTGTGGAGGTTCAGATTGTTGCTGTATGAGAGACTGCTCCACAGCTTGTCCTCAGGAGAGTCCTAAAGCACTGGGGGTTACTGCTTCTCTTCGGGGCTGACCCTGTGAGCTCGAGGGAGAAGGAGCAAAGAAAAACATAGCCTGTCTCTCTGTTCAGCTACCACTTTGCATTTTCCAGCGATGCTTCAGGTGATCCTTGCTTTTCACTTCAAAATGAAGCATGCTATTGCATAAAGCTTAAGCTGCAGTGTTGCTCTGACTCTAGAAAAGCACACTTTTTCTACTCATTTAACAGAACTATTTCTGTGTGGAAAATGGAAAGCTTTGTAGTGCATGCTATGAATCAGGTAGCCTTTGCTGAATATGTATTCCCACTGCCCCCTTGTGTTTGAGGAGTTGATATTGTTTATGGTTTTTGAGCATGTAGGTGAGCCAAGTCTCACATATAACGTCTGGATGTGGTTTGTCCCTTTGAGGTGTTGAAGGATTCATTCAGGCATGAAAGTACATGGCCTTTCAAACTTCTCCTAATTAGAATTTTCAGATTTACTTAGTTGTTTTCCAGCTATTCCTTCACACTGCCTTGCTACTAATGAAGAATCACTTCTGTCTCCCTTTAGGGGGCCTGCTTGGATGGGAGTCCTTTTGCAAATTGCCCCAGATTTTCCTCTGAATCCCTTTGATTTTCATTGGGATAAAACTTAAGCAAAAAAAATTTTGCAGGGAGCTAGATAAGCCTTCATGAATGCAAAGGTGATTTTTTTACCAACATCAGAAGAGTTATAGTAGACCTGGGGTTAGATCAGGATGATTCTGCTCTGAATGAACCAGTGCCTTTTTTTAATCAAGATGAAGCGTTTCATGCAGAATTTTCAGTGCAAATATATGGAAGAGCATAATGTAAGGCAACAGCAGCTGCCCTCACATGTGCCTTGTTTACAGACACCAGAGATCTTGCATTGGCAAAGGCTGTTACTACCCTCCAAACAATATACTGAGAGATTGAGTAGCACTGAGCATAAAATATGGATCATTGTGGCAAGAGCCCATGAAAATCCACTTTTTACCTAGTTCTTTGTGATTCTCATGAGATTTCTAAGATTATGTATCCAACAAGGCCCAAATTGCAGTGTGCATTGTAGCCTTTCTATAAAAGTTGGTTTGGAGTTTGACCGTCTGGTATCAAAGTGTCTTTGCTTTGATATAAGGTTATCTTTCTGATCTGTTCCACTTCAAATTCCCGATTTCTGAAAGATTG
The DNA here is from genome assembly GCF_000687185.1 of Egretta garzetta. NCBI lineage: Eukaryota > Metazoa > Chordata > Aves > Pelecaniformes > Ardeidae > Egretta > Egretta garzetta. The sequence goes on along the minus strand of NW_009270000.1, from coordinate 2,394,150 downwards.
ACCAGTGTCCTTTAAAGGACAGAGTGGCAGGTTGCCAGCACAGTTCAGATGTAGTCAAATAAAAGCCCTGTTTATCTTCCTAGTAGCTGAGGGACTGAACCTGGTCTGCATGTTGTTCTGGTTACTTTGCAACCTGCTTATTATTAAAAGCACTGTGCCCAAGTGCTCCACAGTGAAACAGAATCCTTAATACTTCCTAATTTTCTTGGAGGCTTAACACGAGTCATCTCAGAGGACAACTGAGTCCGGTTGGGGTACTGGATTTTTTTTTTTTTTTTGCAGTAAAAGATCAGTCTGTGTTACCTGACGCAACCATCAGAGAGCAAAGCTTATTAGCAGCAGGATTAAAGCTGTTGTCATGTAGCCAAAGTATTTAAAGCATTAGTTGCCTTTAAGTTCAGCTTTACTCTCCAGTGGTCTCTGAAACGTGCTGCTGGTTTTAGCTGTGATAGACGCCAAGTTTCCTTGGGAGAGTCATATTAGTTTTCTAGTTGGCTTTAGTTCAGTATTGTTACACATGCTTGTGGGGTGGAATTAACATCAGCGACGTCGGACCCCAGCTGCTTTAAAGCTGTGCATAAAAGTGGTGACGGTTTAGAACTAGTTCAGGTCACATCTACACTGGTACCACCAGTTATTCTCTACTGCCCTAGTAACCCTGGGTGGACCTCTTCCCTTTCTGGGAAAACCACAGTGCTGTGGCTATGTCAGCCTTCACAGGATACCCTTCCCAGAAGAAGTAGCTGATCTAGGATATTCATTTAACATTTGCAGTTTGCCATTCCAGTAGTGTAGTGATCAATGGAAAGGAAGGTTCCTCTGAGCAGAGAGCAGTAGCCTAGGGCTTTCTGTTGTGCACAAACTGAAGACAGCATTTGCATTATGTGCTGGCATTTTTTTGGTGTGGAAGGATGAGGAATGTGACTTCTGTTCTTCAACTTTAATGAAGCAGTAATGGAGTTAAATGGCAGGCATTGAAATGCTTGTGTTTGAGGAAGCGGGACATCTTTGTGGTGGAAAAACTGACATTTCTTAATGTTTGAACATCCAGATTATATCTATGAAGATGCTGGTGCAAGAAACTGTTGGTAGTCTTCCATTGGGAGGGAATGGGGAGTATGTCTGCTATGTTGGTGCTGTTATCCTTCTTGACAAGCATCTAGGAAAGTTTTTTTTGTTGCTGAAATTATTTACTTTTGGTCAAGGAAATAATTTTATGTAAGTTCCAGTGTTGGAATGATTTATGACTGCAAAGAACTTCTCTTTCCTTTGTGTGCTGCCTTTAGGTGGGCAATACTGAGGAACCAGATGAGATGCCGTTGCCAGATTCTGAGAGTGTGTATGTTATTCCTGGAAGTATTTTGCTATGGAAGATAACTCCAAGACCTCCAAATTCAGCACAGGTCAGCTCTGCTTCTGCTTATTGAAAGTGTGTGCTATCCTGTTTTTCTGTATGTTCAACACAAAGCAAATCCATTTGTTGTCTTTTTCATTAACAAGTCTGCAACAAACTTTCCCCACTACAATTGTAACTATATAATGTGGGGTTGGAGGGATAACTGCCACAGGCATGACACTAGAGTTAGCGGAATTTGTCTGGAAAAGGGGATGCTCCATGTAGGTAGCGGTATGGGGGCTTTCCCCACCTCTTCTCTCCACCCTGCTCCCCCCACACTGAAGCACCTACTTTGTGAGAAATCTCTTCTGAAGGGCTTTATTAGAGGACAGACACTACCTAGGAGATGCTTGCAAAGCCTGCGTAGCATGAGTTGGTGTGTGAAGGGCTGTGGAGCTGGAGAGCCAGTGAGTGGAATAGAAGGGTATGTGTGCAACTGGAAAGATAAGAATTGGAACAAGAACAAGTGCCCTCGGTGGGTTAATCGAGGGGGAAATCTCTCTACAGAGATAGGGAAACTACCAGTAGGACTGGAAAAAGAAGATAAGACAGAAATAGTGCACTGAGTAATTGGATGCTGGCCTGCTTAAACAGAAACACCAAGGATCACCTACACTCTGCCTGACAGTGCAGTTTTGCTGGTGTCTTGAGTATTCCTATCTTGAATGATTAAATAATAAAAAAGCACTTGGATATTTGTTTTTAGACTGTAGCTTCCTGTGTATTAAGTCTAGCCAGCTAGAGACATTGTAAAGTCACCTTTTATCTTTGTCTCTGAATTTCAGATGTATAATTTTACCAGCTTTGCTATGGCTTTGAATGAGTTGGACAAAGAAATGGAGAGTGTCATTCCCAAAACTGACTGCCGACTACGACCAGATATCAGAGCCATGGAAAATGGAGAAATAGGTAACTTCTGCTATTGGCAAAGGTGTTTTTATTTTTTGTTAAAACGGAGGGACTGGGAAAAAGTAAACTCCACATTCACGTTGTTAGATGAACTGTGAAAGTAGCTACCCATAAAGATATGTTCCTCTGTGCTGCAAGACAGTAACTCTTTAATACAGCCTTCTGCAGGTTGTGGTGTGCTTCTAGTGAGAGGTGTGTCACCCACCTGTACTGGGGCGGGTTGGGATGGAGTTAAGTTTCTTCATAGCGTCCCATACATGGTGCTGTCTAAACTCGAATGCAAAGAACTATGCTGTTAGCAATAGACCATATTCCTTAACTATACTAACAGCATAAAGTTTGTACAGCAGATGGACTGGTAATGCGCAGTGTGTTAGTAGCTAGCAAGGTGACTGGGAATGGCTGAGAGGTCTTCCAAAATTGATTCTCTCAACTACTTCTTTCTAAGATGTTTATGAAATGCTTTTTGAGGATTCAGGTATGAAAGAGATTGCCCTTCACCTAATCTGTTTCTTAGTCTGACTTACCCCTTAGCTCTTCTGCCCATCCTTTCTGCCAAATAGAAACAACTGTTCTGCTGTTTAGGACCATGACCCGTGCTACCTCGGTGCGTTAACAAAAAAATTAAGGGATGCTGTAGAGTCACAATTCTTTGTGATTTGGAAATGAACATTCCAAACCCCTGTTGATCAAGAGCTAGGCACTAGGAACAACTTAGCCCAAACCCTAACAACAAGCAGCCCTTAGCTCACAGTTGGTGCCACGTAAACACATTTTCAAGGTCCTCAGGCCATGGATAAACATGTAGTTAGCAGTCTTAAAGGCTGGATTTCCATGGCTGATCTGGCACCGCAGCTGGCCTGCTTTGCTCTTAGACTAAACCAGAAGCTCCTCTGTGTTACATAGGTGGCTTTTTAAACAGACAACTTCTATTATTTCCCGTATTTATTTGCTGGGTCAGATGGGGTCATGTCCCTGTCTTATATTACACTTTTAACACCTTCTGTATTTTTATTTGTATATTTTTATTCCTTCAAGATCTAGCTAGTGAAGAAAAGAAGAGGCTAGAAGAAAAACAAAGGACTGCCCGCAAAAATCGTTCCAAGTCAGAGGAAGACTGGAAGACGAGGTTAGTGTGCTTGCCTCTGTGTGTGTATAGTTATATAGAGGTTTTGAACACTCAGGTTAACTGTCACTCCATGCTAGTGATGTGCAATGTTGTGTCAGCATGAGGAGCTGACATCATCAAGTTTGGTAGTGCCACTGTTTTGTTTGCAGACTTGGTCCCTGCAGGCTGTAAGTGCTTCCAGAGAGAAGTGTCAGGTGTGGTCTCTGTTCCTTCCCTTTCACTGCTTGCACACCCGTATTCAAATACAAACTGTGTTGTCTTTTCTGAGCACCTCTTGGTTTTGACACAAAAAAGATGTTGCTACGGAAAGCTGTTTGTGAGTACTGTTGTTGCTGATTGATTTATCATTGCCTCAAATTTGCATGCTTGGCCACAGCGAGGAGAAAATGCTTCCTCCAGTGAACTTGATAGCTTATTGCCCATGACATCTCAGATCAGTTGTGTGTGCTGGCAATGCTGTATTCCCACTGCATACAGTTGTTCTCAAAGTTGGTGAAATTACTGTATCACCCAGATATCCAAGTCATTGTCTCCTTTCTGAGAGGGTTACTAACTACAAAAGTTAGAAGAGCAAAAAGAAAAAATCAGCTTCCAAGGGATCTGACAGGGTGTTTGGTGGTTTTTTTTACGATAAGAGGGGTCTTTTGGGAGCTCTTACACACAAGCTAAGTAGAAATGATGGAAACACGACCAAACGAATCTAGCTTGACCACATAAGGTCTATTTAAAAGTATAGTAATAAATTGGTGGTCACTTCACAGAAAAAAAAAAAAAAATTGGTAGGCCTAAACACTAAAAGCAAGCTTCATCTCTTTGGTATTCAGTTCTGCAACCTGCTCTAGGTGAACCTGCTTTAGCAGGGGCGTTGGACTAGATGATATCCAGAGGTCCCTTCCAACCCCTGCCATTCTGTGATTCTGTGTATTAAATAGCTATTAATACACCCAGACACTGTGGCTTAAATATCTTTAAAATGTCTGTCTGTAACTATAAATCACTTTTTTCTTTTTTTCAAATGAAGTCACCCATCATCCCAGAGTCCCAGGTTTGGACATGTCTGCCTTTTGTCTTTTTCCTGTGCTTGTTCTTCTGAAGTGTTTGGGTTTGTTTGCCCTGAGGCTGGTGGAAAATAACATCTTTGTAATGCTTCCAAGTAAACTTGTTAAGTGCTGGACAGCCTTGCAGCTCCCTCTTTCCTGAATTCAGAGTGGTTCTAGCTCTCGCCAAGTGTTTTCAAAGCAAGGGATAGTTACAGAGTGTTCTTCCAGTTGCCTGAAGTAACTTCTAGCTCAAAGCACCTGAGGTTGGCATTGGAAACTGGGGCATTCCTAAGGGGCAAACTCAGAGCAATGGTTTTCAGGGTGTGTAAGTACAGACACCATTCACAAGGTCCTTCAGTTGCTGTTGTGCAGGTACTGTAGACCTGCTCAGCACTTGCCTGGGATATCCTTTAAAGAACCCTTTGTTTTCCAGGATGTTTCTAAAGCTTTGGCAGAAGATTCCTAGTGTTTGATCTCTGTAGTAGGAATGCCAAGTGTGACTGCCTCCAAAGGATGAATGTGAAGTGTGGAGGAAGAGTTGTGCTTTGGGAAAAAGAAATGTACTGTGAAGGGAAACGCTCCTCCCTGTTCCCAGGTGGTCAACTGTAGGACTTAACCTGCAGTGTAGTGTAAACTCTGATGTACACTACTGCAATTTCCTTGCCACAGAAAAGCAGGCTTCTTTGTCTAGTAGAGTTCCTCCCTTGTAAGACAATTTTCCACAGCGCCTAGTGATTTTTTTTATTATTTTTTTTAAATTATTTTGAGTCCATTTTAGAAGTGGGGTCTTCGTGTTTCTGAAGAAGTGATTGATGTTGAACACTTAATGTTACAGAGACTGACTGGTAGTCCTCAGTCTTGAGTAAAAGACGAGTTCAGTTCTGAAACGCTGCCAGTGCTCTCTTGCTTTTGATGAAAATCAGTCCCTTCTGTCCCCCATAGCTTACCTGGCTAGATTATCTGGCGGCGTTGGGTCTCCTGTGTCTCTCCAACTTAGTTCTTCCCATCACCCTTCCCCTTGCTGTTGAAGCAGGTGGTCACTGGAGGAGGGGCACATTGTCCTGACCTGTACAAGCATTGAAGACACACTAGTGAGGTGTTGGGTGGTAGAATTCCTTAATGTGAGAGATGAGGTGACTGTGCTTTATCTCCCTGCCTCCTGGCAAGCTCTTTGTGCTCTGGAACAAGCTGCCATTACCCGTGAACCACGAGGTGAACTAGATGCGCGTGCACATGCACGCACGTTACTTTGGAATAGCTGACGCATCCTGCGTGGAGGTGATGCGGCAGCGAGCCGTGTGCGGTACGAGGGTTGAATGGCCTCTGTCTCCTGTGGACTTCAGTTCACTTAACCAGGACAGCAGGAGAACCGGTGAAGCATTCAGCTGTTCAGTTTACCACCGTGCAAGGCCTTCCTTCCGATGCGCATCTCGGATCTTTTGAGCTAAGCAAGACTTGCCTATCGGCTGCCCTGCTTTGTAACGTGACTCTGCAGTGCTGGTGGCTTTTATGCTTCTGCTTTTTAAAGAGATCGAGTCACGTTTGGTCCCAATGTGCTTTAATTTCTGATTTCCTAGAAGGGAAGAGCTGAGTTAAAATGGGCTGCCTTGCACATGCATGACTTACCTAAGTGTGTGTGCTCGCTGCAGTGAGGCATATAAAGGAAGAACTGGCTTTTGTGGCCGGTGAGGAGGTGAAAGGAAGCTGGGGAACATATTAACCACAGAAGCAGCTTCTAGCAAGCTGACTTGTGCCATAAAGACGGCTTGGCAAAATACAAGAAGTTAAAATGCTCAAGGTCTGGTACTGTGCAGCATATGCTTTTGAGGCAGAAGACTGAGTAACTGGGCCCAAATGGTGTTCAGTAGTGGGTTGCATGGTTGCCAGAAACAGGTGTGGGAGAGGAAGAAGGACAAATTTCTGTGCCATTGGTGACTTGACAGGGTTGCACTCACCGCTGGGGGATACTTGCCAGTAGCATGGCCTCCTAAGTGCACTTCATTTTACAAATAGATAGCCCCCCACAAAGGGTTACATATGCATGCACCTGTATTCTGTGTGTGCATATACACAGAGCCTCCAGGTGAGGTAAGAGAGGAGGGGGGAGGAAAGAAAGAATGTGCTGAACTTCAGTGGTCCTAGCAAAAGCCTGCCAGTAACTTCATGCAGATGGAGTCGGCTTTCTGGCTGTTCACATGAGCCCCCGCTGCTACCAGCGCAATGCAACACAGTTAAGTTGTAATAAGCCAGGACTTTTCCTGCAGCCTGTGGGTGCTGTGTCATCTATGCTGAGGGTAGGGGGCACACTTGATCTGAGTTAAGTGCATTGCAAAGCAAGGCTTTAAAAAAACCACGGGGAAATCTAAATCCCGGGGCAATAATAATTTTCTGTTTTCAGGACTGCAGTGCTTGTGGTGTTGACACGTCTTGCAGAGACTGTTAGTGTTTATGCATGCCAAAATGATGGTTCACAACTGCTTTGAAGTAAAACTGTACCTGTCCTTTTTATGTCATAGTCTTGACTGCTTCAAGTGACAAAATACCAGTGTCAGTAATTTCACCTAGGAGCCATTTAAGCAGCATGGCAAATGGGGAGACCTGGCCACTGAAGGTGGCTTCAAAGTCACTTACAAAGTTAAAACCAAGAGGGCTCGTGCAATCACAGTAATTGGTTTGAACAGCAAACTGCTCAAGATGCAGCAAAGCAGTTCTGAACTTCCACAGAAGCGTGTGTTAACAGCTTCCCTAACATGCTGTCTGTTTCCTTGCAGATGGTTCCACCAAGGCCCCAATCCCTATACTGGTACACAAGACTGGCTTTATTCTGGCAACTACTGGGACAGAAACTACTTTAACTTGCCTGATATTTATTAAAATGCAATAAGGAGGCTGTGACTGATACAAAGAAGTCTTAATATGTTTTAATGTTTTTTCCCTTGTTTTACTTATCTCCTGAAAAAACTGACATGTTATCAAATGGAATGTTAAGCATCTCCACAGTGAATCTGGTGGTACAGGATCTGCAGTCCCATAGGTAGGGGAATAATTTTTCTGGCTGATGGTGGGTCCTGTGTGGGCAAGGTCAGTCACCATGGTTTTGAGCCACCCTGTTTGCTGAATACACCTATATTAGGTTGTGGTGTATGAGGAATAGAACACCTTCAGCTGTTCTGTGAATACTTTCTTTCTTGTAGATGGCATTGGCACACATAAAACTGGTTTTATTTATTGTGACAGGGGAATGTTTAAAAGCACACACAGTAATTGCAATATTCTGTTCCTAAATGAAGAAGGGTGTGTCACTTTTGTAAAGCTGTAATTTTTTCATAAAATGACTTTTCTTTTACTAAAGTAACTCCTCCCTTAAATCCTGAGTTCTGGGCAGAGATTCCAGAAGCATTCCCATCTCTGGAGCATTAATGCAGTTGTTTAAGCTGGTAACATTACTCAGAGGTATTTATTCAATGTTTGTGCAGTGTGTTTTGAATTTTGCTCTCCTGTTTTGCTACCACCCTTATGGTTTAAGGAATTAAGAGCCATTTAAATATCTGTGGATTTGATTTGAACTGCACACTAGTAACAGGTTTTAAAAGAATCTGTTTCATGCACTAGAAGTTCCGGTGCCCAGCACCACGGCAAAAAGGCAAGAACCTCATCAGTCCAGGACCCGGTGGAACACGGCAGGGGGGACAGGACCTGTGGTCTGTACTGTGCAGGCTCCCGGGGGAGGAAGTCTTGTGCATTTCAAAGGTAGTACAGCACCTCGGCGAGGCCTCCTGTGCACAGCTGCTTTACCCCTCTTCCGTTGGGGTGCATTCAATCTTAGAGTGTAAGTTTATATTGAACTGTGTACAGAGCTTCTAGAGGGCAAGCTGCTCTTTGTACAATATTTTAACTGCTGCCTGGAGGTTAGTGTTAATTGAATAATTTAATTGCTACTAAATAAAGGCTTCAAAACTTCTTGCATCTTGTCTGGAGTGAGTGGTGTTTGACAGTGCTGACCCTTTCTGAGGAAGCCTGCTCCAAAAGGGGCTGTGAGGAAGCTGCATAGCGTGCTTATGTGTGCTTTGGGGCCCTCTTCTCCCCTAACCAGGAGAACTCTGCTATGGGGCTGGGATGGTTGGGAAAGAGAGAGCTTTCTCCTTGAATAGGCAGCGAGGCTGTAGCTCTAGCCTTGAGGGTGGACTACAGAAACTGTGAATGAGGCAATGAGATGCTTTCTATTTTTGGTCTGTGCACTACTAGAATTACCCCGCTAGTCATGCTGATGCATATTTGCATAGATAAGGGAAAGCCTTTTCTTTGGAACTCTTTCCTGTGAGGGCCCAGTTCTCAGAGTGACCTGTAGATGCAGAAACCAAAAACCTGCCCTGGCTCTGGGAAGCCTCATCTCCGCCCTCAAGCCAATATTTCCTGAAGCCTGTCTTCATGCCTGTGCAATGTCAAGTGGGGTGCTGAGCTGTATAGAAACAGCCTAGCTGCCAGATTAGTGCTTCAGCAGGTCACAGCATTGAACACTTTGCGCTAGGAAAACCAAAGATGACCAGGTAATTTTTTTCCCTCCCCCCCCAGACCTATTCATACAGCGAGAGTCTGGCATATTTGAGTGACCATAGCAAAATAAAAGTACTTTTTCTTAACCCCTTCCTTGAAGCATAACCTCAGCTTTCCTTGCTTAACCTGTAGTTTGAATGGACTGACCATGTGTGAAAATAATTCCTTCCTCTAATTGAAAGTATGTCTTCCTTCTCCTCTTCCTGATGTTTGCATACAGTTCCTTTCTAGAATATAACCCCAGCAGTAACCCCTGGTGATGCTTAACTAACTTTGGCTCTGGATGGAACCTGTCAGTGTTGCTGGGCCTTACACATACGCTGCCTCAGCCCAGTGAAGAAGCTGGGCCCCTCTTCAGTGAAACAGCTGCAGCAGATGTGTTGTAGTGGTCATAATTCACACAAAGTGAGCATTCAGGATGCTGTGCTGTGCTAGGAGAGTATAAAATGCATAGGAATGCAGTTCTAATTGCTGGCTTTTTTTGACCATTTGCAATTATTTATTTATTTGGTTTATTACAATGTAAACTCCCTTCCTCCTGAAGTCCAAACAGCCTCTCTTTTCAACCTGTTTAAAAAACAACATGAACTCAGTACAAAGTAGGCAGCAAGAAGTGCATCAATTCCTACTTTACTTTGCCAGGCTCTGAATATTATGCTGCCTGCAGCCTGAACTTCAAGGGTTCAAGATGCTTATGAACATGAAATTAAAAACTTGGTTACTTTAAGACTAAAACCAGAGCAAGACTAGAACTGCTAATTGCAAAGTGTAACAAGCAGAGGAAGGTGCTGGGTCTGTTATGCATGAGGAGTAGTTTAACCACTGGTCTTAAACCTTATTTAATTAAGCTTTTAGTAGTAGAATCCAAACACTAGCACCTCCCTCTGCAAAACCCATGCAAGAAGCAAGCTGACTTATTTATGCCCTAGCTCTGGGCCCAATGTCATGGCAATCAATCCTGCAGTACCACAGCTTTCTGCAAGAGCATTTATACCTGGGTGCTTATCACCAGCAGGCGAGCCTTTCTTTGCAGACATCACATCATCCAGAGGGATAGCAACTAAGATGGTATCAGGTGTGCACGGCTGAGCTGCAGTTTCCTCTGCAGAATTGGATTTGGGGCTTGCCATATCTGTTGGCTCATCAGCTGGCCTGGCGACTGGGACGGGGACTGTAGCGAATCTCCTCCTAGCATCTGCCTCTTGCTGTGCAAAGACAGCGTGCCTAGGAATAGGTTTCCAGTCCTGCGCATTCTGAACATTAGAGCCCACTAAAATGAAAGGTGGAGCATCTCTTCTCTTGCTTGCTTCTTGTATCATGTAAATCGGAGTGGATACTTGTGACAGCTGACCACAGTGTTGATCTTTCCCCCTGGAAAGACTGAGGGTTGCCTGGGAGTAAGGAATACCAGCTCCAGCAGGAGAAAGGGACGGTGATGATTTTTGGCCTTGTCTCAAGTCAGTTAGGCAATAGAGGGTCCACACATTAGAATGTGGTGGTGGCTGTCCTGCTTCACTTGATGCCATGGCTACAAAGATAAAAATAAGAGTGCTGGTATCGGAAGCAGTGAATATTTCAGTCATGTTGTAAATCCTTGTGTCTAAACCAAACATACCTACACCTGGCAAAAGCATGTTAGAGGAGAGAGCTGGGATAGCAAATGCTGTTTGGTATGTGGCTGGCAAACACCTGCAGCCTAGAAAAAGTAAAACCATTTATGGTCAGAGCAGAGGCTCTTCTGGATAAGCATGTCTGGTGTTTCTGAAACTGACCTTTGTCAAACTCCTCTGAAATTTTTGGTCTGTTTTTTTTAAAAGAGCCAATGTTAATTGACAAATCTGCCTAAGCTCAGCTCTCTGCTACCAAATGCTTTGTTGAGGCCTCACAGCTGTACTTCTCCTGGGACAGGGCTTGGACAGATTCTGCAGTACCAGGGAGACTGGAGGCAGGGGAGCTCCACCCCAGAGGGTTTCTCCAGCTGGGCAAGGGAGGAGCTGGGCACATGTCACCACAGGGAGGAGATGCTGGTGAGGGCCTCACCCAGAAAGACAAGCACCAGCTCTCTTGCTGTTTGTGGAACTGATGCCTGGTGTTTACCCCACTCAGCCCAGCTGCAGAAACTCACCAAGCTCAAGACAGCACAGGCAACCACCACCATATTTCTAAATGGAAAACCTCCCAGGTCAGTGCAGGATATTTCAGGGGAGTAGAATCAAAACTAGGGCTCCAACTGCTCACCTCTCCTCAGCCACAGGGCACATGTATTACATCTTAGGTCTCTGGCACCTGCTTCAGAAAATATGGCTTGTTTTGAGCAAGACCATTTGGCATCAATGGGCACCTTCCCATCACTCTTATCTGCATATTTGCCCACAGGAGTGCAGGAGTCCTGCTCAGAGCTAGCCACATCTCTTGGAACAGACAGCAGAGAGATCTAATACATGTGCACTGGGACCAAGCAGAAAGTGTCAGTACAGTACTTTCTTAGAGTAAGTCATCTCCACCCTGCGTTGCACTGACATAGGTGCTTTTCCATTTAATGACCACTGATGAAGCTGTGGAGCTGCAACAGGAAGATGACAAAGACCCAAATTTTCTTACCTGACAAGACATACACTTGCTCAGTGGACTCCACTTCTGCTGTAGGTTCCGCTCTCTCAGGATGGCACACTAAGTCACCAGCAGATGCATCTAAGGCTGTAGCACTTGAGCCCTGGCCTGCGTTTAATGGCAGCTCAATCCTTAACAGATAAGCTGTTTGGTCTACAAAGGGAATGGTTATTTTCTGTGGAAACTGCTCTACATAAGGTGGAACCTCTGCATCCGCAATCAGCTCCTCATTCCAAACCAGTGATACAGCCTCAGTGGTTGAGGTAACCTCAGCTTCCTTGCAGGAAGGCACAGCCTGCAACGGATCCTTAGGAGCAGGTGATGGTGGTGGTGAAAAAAGTGATGGTTCTTCCCACAAGGTGACCAAGGAAGCTTGATTTACACCATCTGTTGAGACACCAGCCTGGCTGTCTGAGGGACCCAGTTCTCTAGCTATGGAGGATGGACTCCACGCTCCTGGTTGTGACCTAGGAGCCACTACAGAAGCCTCAGCTGCTGGGACAGCAGAATCATCTTCATCACCACCTTCTACTGGTGTAAACTCATTCTCTGAGATCTGAGAGTCTTCATAAAGTGTCTGCACACTGGTTGCCACATCCCTCACACAATAAAGAGAGCTACCATTACCTAGCACATGGGCAGCAAGCTGGGCAGGCTCAGCAGGGACATACAGCAGTTCAGATCCCTCAGGGGATGAAGCTCCATCAGATCCAGGGGGGAACTTGCTCTCTACAATGGAACTGGCAACTGATGGGTATTGAGTTACTCTGGAGCTATACTGAATATCAGGTTCTTCAAGGAGCTGGTCTTCCTCTGTGTCAGTACACTTGTCCCTCTGCTTGGGCTCCCGAGAAAACAAAGTATCCGTGTACTCTAATGTCTTCTCTTCCAATCTCTCATTCCCATTTCCTGCAAGGTAAAAAGCACACAATGGCAATACATGAGCACCTGTTTCCATTTAAATAAAATTAAGGGTGATTTCAGTTTCAACTCAATTAAATGTGCTGTAGAGCATCTATGAGGCTTCCCGGGTTGCAGAGAGGGAATAATTCAAGGCAGGGGGTGGGAGGAGTTGCTGCTTGCCTATCAGTAAGGGGAAAAAAAAAATTAAATTCAGAAAGCAGTGGTACCACTTCAAAATCTAGGAAGCCTTAACTGTATTCATGGTCCTGCAGTGATGGCTACATTCTTATCTACTGCCCACAAACACAGCTACAGTTAGGGGTTAAAAGATTAAACCTTTCACATTAAGCACATCATGACATCTTAGCTTCCTCAAGGATCTTGTTTAGTTGAATTGACAGGTATCCAAATGAAGAGCAGGGTAAGCCATGAAGAAGTTTTAAATACAGAGTGAAAACCAGCTTCTGGATTAGTTATCAAGGGAGGAAGACAAGAGCACTTGTGGGATCACGACCGTGTTCCGTCATGTGGTTAATAAAACCCTCAGCACTGGAAAAAAAACCCCCAACAAACCAAGAGGTCTGGTTTCTATCATGATCAGCAAGCGCTGGCCAATATGTAAAACCAGCACAGTAGCAGAACAGCAGGTGGGTCTTTAAGACATCACCACAGCTCAGTGCGGAGCCGTTTTCTGAAGTCATGACTGGATGAGACCAGAAATTATGAGATACACAACTCAAAGGATGACAGACCTAAATCCTCTCTGAAAAAACATTATTCTGCCTGCCATCCTAAGCCAACACAGGCCCATTTATAACCCAATGTCGGTCTTGGGCAATGCCACAGAAAAGAAAGGCTCCCTTGCAGCTACACAAACTAGCCAGTTAGCTCTCTACTGGTGCACAACCAGCCCAAAAACCTGTGCTGGCACTGTGGGTGGGAAACTCCAGAGGAAACCTTGCTCGAGCTTGCTAAGGAATTCCTCTCTGATCACCCCCTTTGATAACACAGTTATGTGACCACATGGTAGGGGATGGACAACACAAAGAGATGGGCTAAGTGGTCTATAAGGAAAAAGGTGCGAGAGGGACCCATTTTTGGAGCTCGATGAACATGCAAGGGTCAGTTCACAAACACATAAGCAAACAACTGACAGGCATTCAGATGGAAAATGTCTGCATTATGCAGCCACTCTCAGTCATATTTGAAAAGGCACGGCAGTCAGGCAAAGTCCCCAGTGACTCTAGAGAAAAGGGAATATTGCACCCATTTTTAAGAAAAGGTATTAAGGAGGACTCTGGGAACTACCGGCCAGTCAGCCTCACCTCCATGCCCAGTAAAATCATGGTATGGATCCTGGAAGATACACTGAAACATACAGAAGACAAGGAGGTGAGTAAAGACAGCCAACACGGCTGTCACCAAGGGCAGACCATGCCTGAACAATCTAGTGGCCTTCTATGACAGAGTGACAGCATAAGTAGACACAAGAAGAGCTATGGATGCCACCTACCTGGACTTCTGTAAGGACTTGGATACAGTCCCACATGACATTCTGGATGTTAAATTGGCGAGAGATGTGTTTGATGGATGGACTATTTGATGGATAAGGCATTGGCTGGATGGCCATGTCCAGAGAGTTACAGTCAACTGCTCAATGTTCAAGTGGAAACCAGTAATGAGTGGTGTCCCTCAAGGGTCCGTACTGCGACCAATGCTATTTAATATCCTCATCAATAACAGAGAGTTGGATCAAGTGCACCCTCAGCAAGTTTGGAGATGACACCAAGCTGAGTGGTGCAGTTGTTATGCTACAGGGAAGGGATGACATCCAGAAGGATCTTGACAGGCTTAAGGACCGGGCCCATGCAAACTTCATGAAGCTAACAAGGCCAAGTGGAAGGTGCTACACCTGCATCAGGGCAATCCCCCAAACCAATACAGGCTGAAGGAGGAATAAATTGAGCACAGCCCTGTGGAGAAGGACTTGGGGGTACTGGTGAATGAAAAGCTGGACGTGAGCCAGCAACGTGCACTCGGCTGCACCAAAAGCAGCATGGCCAGTGGGTGGAGGGAGGTGATTCTGCCCCTCTGCTCTGCTCTGGTGGGGCCCCACCTGCAGTGCTGCGTCCAGCTCTGGAGCCCTCAGCATAAGAAGGACACGGAGCTGTTGGAGCAGGTCCAGAGGGGGCCACAAACATGATCCGAGGGCTGGAGCGCCTCTGCTGTGAGGACAGGCTGAGAGAGTTGGGGTTGTTCAGCCTGGAGAAGAGAAGGCTGCGGGGAGACCTGGCTGCGGCCTTTCAGTACTTAAAGGGGGCCTATAAAGAAATACGGAGGGAGACTTTTTACCAAGGCCTGCATTGACAGGACAAGGGGCAACAGTCTTAAACTGAAAGAGGGGAGATTTCTTGATAACTAATTTATTTTTTCAATGAGGGTGGTCAAGTTGGACAGGGCTTTGACCAACCTGATCTAGTGAAAGATGTCCCTGCCCATGGCAGAGGGGTTGGACTAGATGATCTTTAATGTCCCTTTGTCCCTCCCAACCCAAAACATTCTGTGATTCTATGATTACGCAAAAATTGCTGTGTGACATCATTAATGCAATATTTGTAAATGCATCAAAATTTGGCTTTCAGTGATACTTTTAAGACGCACTGCATATCCACCTGGGATTTTTACAAGAAGAAAACTGCTTCAAGTTCTGAAATCAGTGGTGGTTAGCTTTTTTAGAGGAGACGCCAAGCTAGGAATAAAATAGTAGCACTTTCTATCCATAGCTGGGGCTTCTCTTCATTGCTGTAGTTACCTTAGCATGTAGTGCTCCATCTACAGACCAAGGCTGTCTCATGTGCTGGCTAGATCCAGGGTTACTTGGAACCCAGCTTAGGTGGCCTTTTTGAATAAAGGGGCTGTCTGAAGCTACTGACACTTACAGTAACCAGATGATGGAGACCCAAACCAGTGGGGCAGATACAAACAGGCTGTGGGCTAGACAACACACCCATTCCACTGCTCCCACACAGCCTTCATGTGGCACCACCTATTCCAGCACTTACAGCCAAACCCAGGGAGCAGATGAAAGCTCCCAGCCCTTCCCAACGGAATCAGCATCCCACAGAATTAGATCATCTTTTTATAAACAAAGAGATAACCTATTTTTTGCAAATAAATATTGAAAGGTAAAGTCACTATTCTGCTTAGGGGGCCATAAATTACACTGCAATACCTTAAAATTAAAAGGACCGAAAGCATCCAGGCTCTCACCTATACTCAAGGAGAAAGTACAGCATCCCAGGGGACTAATTCTTCCCACGTTAAAGAGAAGCAAGTGCTTTCTGAAGGTGCCTGCCTCTTCAATAGCTCAGAGCCTATGTGTCTCTTTCCCGTGGTAAGTGAAAACTGCTTACATCCATTCAGGTTGGAACACTGTCCCAGAGTATCTTAAAAGAACAAACAACAACTACCTTACCATTAACAAGCTCAAACTTTTCAACCAGTTCTGTTATATCCAGATTTGGATTCCCTGAAAACAGAAGCAGAAGTTAAGCTGGAGTAGGACAGCACTCCCAAATAGCTCAGCTCTTCAGGTGAAGCACTGGTAGGAACAAACCTTTTCGAAAGGTGACGAGATCTTGGAAATAGAGCGCAAGAAACTCAGTGATGTCGTCCGGGTTGTTTTGCATGGCAGCCCGGCTCACCCCCTCAAGCAGGGACTTGAGGCCGTATGGAACAACCAGCCTGATGTTTGAAGACTGCATCATTGCCCACTCAAGTTGGCTTATGGTTTCTCATCTGTACAAGCAGAAGCCCTCAGCTGAGCATCTACCCCGCCCCAGCGTGAAGCACCTAACACCCAGGGCGTGATTGCAGCTGCTCATCCCTTGCCACGCCACCAATAACCCTCCTCCTGCTCCCCTTCCCAAGTGCTCCTTTAACTTAAAGGAGGTATTTACCACTTGCAGCAACCAAATCCTTTACTCCCCCCTCCGCACCTTTAGGCAGAAGGCACAGCTGGGGGATGGGGGGCAGCCAACTAGCGAACAATGACGTGAATTCAAACCCATGCTGTGAATTCCCTTTTTTAAAGATAAAACCCACCAAAGCACCCCCCGATGCGCCACAAAAGCCATTCGTGTTCAAGAAAAGGTTTACAGGACACTTCTTCCACCCCTCTCCTCCTCCTCCTCCATTCCCTTTGGCACTTGCTCTCTCCTGGTCCCAGCCTCCCTCCGGCGCCACCGACGAGGGCTGCCACACCCAGCTGGGAAGGTATGATGTCACAGTGCCTGTGCGTCATCAGCATGGCGATGCTGAGGTTCGGCTGCACTCTGCTCTTCAGCATTAGTTTGTTGGTCAAAAAGGATTTAAAAAAAAAAAAAAAAAGAGCAGGAGGAGAAATAGACATTAAAACTCACAGTGACACTGCAGCTCATCAGCGAGGACTTTCCTCCTGCAACATACACCTTGATTCTCATTGCTGCACAAGAACGGTGCATTTAATACATTTAATAGATACGACTGAGCACAACTCTATTCATAGCCCTTTTAATAATATACTTTAAGACTGAAGTACAGTGTCGTGGCTTCTGCTGCTCAGGACAAGCAGGGCAAGGGCTGCAAGGGTGAGGCTGAGCACCTATGGGTGCTGGCCGCCCGCCAC
This sequence comes from Egretta garzetta, assembly GCF_000687185.1. NCBI lineage: Eukaryota > Metazoa > Chordata > Aves > Pelecaniformes > Ardeidae > Egretta > Egretta garzetta. Next base: position 2,376,943 of record NW_009270000.1, on the reverse strand, counting down.
ACGGCCCGGGGGAAGCAAGCACCCACAGTGCTGCCACCCTGCCAGCCACTGCCTTTTCTCCCTTCCCATGCTACCATGAAGCCCATTCTCGCTTTCTGCTGCCAACTTGCCTTCAAGCGCATGACTGGCTGGACCCACAGCGCGGGCAGAACCCGCCTGAGGAAGTGCTTTGCCTTTGCCAAAATATTTTTCCTTACCAGCAACAGGCAGCTGAACCAGAGACGTTTCTTCCCGGCACAGCAAGAGTGTAACTTTGTGCTCAGTCTCAGGTTATGAGGACTTCACACGATCCAGCGCTTCAACCCGTGGAAAGGAGGAAGGCTGCAGCCGCAGCCCTCCCGCCCCTCTGCCGGCCGTGGTACAGCGGGTGGGTACGCAGACCCACCCCCCGGTTCACAGCCTGCCCTTTTAATATAGGTGAGATCTAACACTCAAGGGATTTAAACCGGCGTGACAGACTGCAAAATAAAGCACCCGAGAAGCGATGTGACCTCTGGCAGGAGCTCAGAGCAACCGGCTGGGGGCTGCAACCTCTTTAGTCACCCAACGAGGAAGCAGGGGATTCCTCAGTACGGCTCCATTCATTCTGCAGAACCTTACGACTGCAAGGGCAAAACGTGAAACAAACCTCAACAGCCCCAGGGGTAGCATTTGCTTTCCAGTACAGTTTCAGTGGATACACACAAGATCATTTTCTGTTCCAATAAAATAAGCACAAAAAAAAGTAACTGTGCCATGCCATATTGTCAAGGTTACCACTAACTGGGTTTCTGAGGATCATAAAGGCAGGAAGATCATGGGGGAAGCCATGATCAGGAGCCTGCCGTGCTATAAAAAAAAACAAACACACTTTCTATCCACCAACAATGCTACACATCAATCTTCAAAGTTGGAAAACCATCATCTACCTACCTGCTCCTGCATTCCTGGATGTTTGCATCTACAAAAACCTGAGGGGAGTCCCAGCAGCACTGAAGATTTAAGACTCAAATGTCATTGTTGCTAAAGCATTTAGACTATCTACAATGGTTTCCTTTAATAAGATAAGTAATGTTATATTCATAATAGTTCATCCAAAATTAACAGAATATTGTATCGCTTTCAAGTTAGTTCCCTGGAAATTACGTTAACTGTAAACTCACCACAACATGCTTCTTCCACAGAAGAATCCTTAGAAAGTAATTTCTCATTAAGAAAACTTCTCACAGTAGCTCATCAATCCTGGAGAGTGACAATACAGACCACGCTCTTAAAAAAGTTAAACACGAATATGCAATGACTTATGAAATTAGGAACCACAGCTTTCCTATAGAAAGAGTAAGACATACTTCAATAATATATACGAGGACCAGAAAATGTATCATTGCCAAAGTCAGGATAGTAATTGGAAGTCTAGATTTCTGCGTGGAGAACATACAGTAGCAACAGGACTTTATAACAGCATTAAACATACCCGTGGTGCAAAGGCAGCTGTGGTTACTTTGAAACCATCCTCAATGAATACAGATCAGAATATAACTTGTAAATTTGCTTCTTTTAAAAACTTTCAGAATTGCAGGTCTGCAAAGCTCTGCACAGGACAAGCTTCAAAGATGTTTAAGTACAGATGTCATAAACTACAGAAAAATTATCAGAGGTAACCAAACAGAAGCGTAAACCTCCTTAAATATTTAAAAAGGCTTCAGCCACTAACATGAAAGCACATCCATCTTAAACTTGAGCACACAGGGGGAAAAAAGTACGTCTGGAAAACTAATTCACTGCGCTGGAACTTGAATGACCATTTTGGAAACCATCTAGAGTAAAGCTGTCATACAAAGTGTACCAGCTACTCTACTGAAACATGCTGCCCCTTGGCCCCAGACCGAAGAGCCCGTCACCCTACGGGCAGTCTCCCCCACCGCAGGCAATTACCTCGGTCCCCCCATCCTCTGCAGAAGTAACAGCTTCCAGACAATGCTAAAGTCTTACAACACAGAGACTGGACAGAAGTTCAGCAAATCAAGGTCGCAGGTGAGCCTCAGTTTCCTGCCAAAAAAAAAAAAAAAAAAAAAAAAAAAAAGAAAAAAATGATCAGGTCATTCATTAATTCTTCATTAGATAGCTCACAACAGGTTAATGGATCACACTGGTGGGGTGCGTTCAGTTTTGGTTTTTTAAACTTGCAATCTCTTTCAAAGCTTCAGCTAAATAGGCAGGAGAAGAGGACTTGTTTTTTGTTTTGTGGTTTTTTTTTCTGTTGTTGGTTTTTTTTGGTTTTGTGTTTGTTTGGGTTTTGGTTTTTTTTGTTTTTTGGGTTTTTTTTTGCAATCACCTTCTTTGTGTTTCCACCTGCCAGAGACTTCAGTAGAATTTTAAGTGGGGGGTTGCATTCATATACAAAAATCTCCATGAAAGCCTTCTTGCTTTTCCTGCCAAAGGTACAAAATACTGGTTTTACGTAAGGTGTCTTTACGGATCTCTCTGACTCTGTTTTGCCCTTCGTCGGGGCCTTTGCTACAAGTGGGGAGAAGTACATGTCCCAGGAGTACAGTAATTTTTTTTCGATACAGTAAACACATTGCTTTTAGTGAAAGACTGGGAGACATTCGTTACAAAAATGGTTTTGCTCAGCAAAGTCTGACTCCCTCCCTTCCCCTCTCAAATACCCAACTCAAAACTTTTTTTTTTTTTTCCCCTCTTAACCTCTTCACCTGGGAGCCTTTCTGGGCATTTCCTATAGGTAAGCACAGCTTGCCAAAAAATGACTGAGAAACTGCTGAGGACCAGCCTCAAAGTACCCAATTACTTGATCAAATTGAATACTGGAACACCATCTCAGAAGAACTCACATCGAAAGATAACAAACAGCATTACTGAAAAAGCAGCAGTGAAAAAGTAGGGGTAAGAGTACTGAACACGAACTCCCCACGGCTGAATCACACTGGTTAAAACACAGCAGCTAAACAGGTCGCGAAAGTCTTGGGTAACTAAGCAAAGAGGTTCTGAGCAGAAGCAGGAAGGCAACACAACTGTAATGCTCACCTACCCTGGTAACCTCTGCTGGGTCCAGTTCTGGAGTCTGAACTCACATAAAAAAAAAATATGGTGAAAAATAGAAACATTTTGGTATTTAACTCTAGAAAGCCTCTCTCAAGTTGACTTTCTTTCCACCTCATCTGTATTTTGCTCATGCAAAAGAGCAGTAAGAGGTAACCTGAACATTGTAATGCCTACACTGAGACACGTCAAAGAACACAGCATCTGATCGAGCAGAAGAAAATACAATGAGATACAGAGTCTGGAAACCAAAGCCAGAGGCCTCTAGGTTTGGAAGAGCAGAGGGACTGGGTCCTTTCAGGTGCCATCCTTCACCACGCTGACCTTCTGCACCTCCTTTGCTTGGTATGCAGTCCCTTCTGCAAGCACTCTGGAGAGTGCATGCAATGCCAGCAATAAAAAAATCCCTACAAAGATGGAAGGGATGCCAAACAGTGCAATATTTAATTGCAGTTCAATCAAAGGAAACGACCTTGAGTATTCAAGTGCCGGGGGTGGGGAAATTACTCTTTGCCATCTACTAATAATGGCACAATTTTGTAACCGATCAATTGAACAAGTTTCAAAGTCCAGGAGAACACAGATTTGCAACACTGTGACAAAGCCAAGCCTTTTGTAAAATAACTCAAACCTTTTTTTTCCCAGTGCATCTTGTACACCAGCTGATTTCATACGAGATTTTGCTTTAAATTAATTAGTGGCATAAAGTAATAGTATTGTATATAGATACAGATAATTCAGTGTAAAACCAGCAGGTTCCCACACTTTCTGAATCAATACAGAATACCACATTTTAATTGTTCTTTGGTGAAAATGAATGATAACTGGAACTTACCAGTATATTTCCATCTTCTCTAAGACAACTTCTCCAGATAAAAGTAGGTTTTGAAGCCGTATTTTCTATAGATTACCCCAAAACATTAGAATGCAAGACAATACAAGCATCTACTCAAACTGCAGTTAGCAGAGAAGCAATTCTCTGTCCTGCCTTTTTTTCTAACCTCCTGATTTAGATGAAATAATTTGTTACACAGTTCCTTCAGGCTGAAGGATCAGAGGCAATATACCTGTCCTTCTTACTCCTAGAGTCCCATGGAGTCAACCAGGTACATTCTAGGCTGCCTGCCGAGCCTCTGCTGAGCCAAGGGCAGGTGCACTGGTCAACTGCCTTAAAAGACAGCTAAATATAAATTTATTTCTTAACATTAGCTTTAATAATACTTGTTTGCCACGGCATAGTTTTTCCATGGAAGTGATTGCTACCGCTGCTGGTATTTGGTAATGATGACTGGAAAGGGAATCTGAGCACCCTCTATAGGCCACCCTGCTTTCACCCCACCGACAGGTTCAATTAGCACCCTCGTGACACCACGTACAGCCCTACACCAACGTAACCTGTTGCTCCTGCTCAAGCTTCAAACAGTTACAGAGCAATTTTTAAACACGAGTACGACTGATTGTTGGAAAGACAATCAGATTGTTGTAAAACTGAAAAGCAATGCAATACAACATTTGGGGAATTTTATTTATGAATAAAGCATAACTAGAATATGAAACAAGCATTCAAAGTCAGAGAGAGAAGAAATTAAAGTGCTTGCTTTAGAGTAAACTCGAAACATTTTTTCAAAGATGTAGGAATACAACAAGTACAATTGTGTGTGGTTCTTTTTCTTTAATGAAGAACATTGTCTTAAAAACGCATCTTAAACCTTGTTCACTCTACGGTTGATCTCAACATGACACACATAACTCACTTTCTAAACCAGGAGACTAGCATTATACTGGAAGAACAAAGGCTGAGGTAATCGCTGACTAGAAGACTTTGTTACAGAGTCACTTGACATCCCAGAAGTTTTCTCAATACTCGATTTCATCTTGTTCAGGAGGCCACCAATTAAAAGACAAACTCGAGGAGCAAGGGAACAAAACTCATGTCCATGTTTCTTTTAATTTTACTCAGAAATATAAAAGTGCAAGTTCTGTAAATTAACAACATTTACAGTACATCACAATAAATATGCCACTTTGTGACATCTAAAAATTCTAGTTATTTATTTGAAATGAGTCATACTGAGATAAAAACTGCATCAACATCAACAAAAATACCTGACCCAGTAAAGATAGTCTTAACATAGTAACTAGCAAGATGCATATCCCATTATTGCTATTAGACCATGCCTCCGAGTTCCAAAGTATAAAAACTTAGCAGTTTACACAAAATACAGCTGTAATTTTTCTCATCACAGGCACAATCTAACATAAAAAATAATTTTAACATTTACAACGTAGGAGATTCTCCTATGAGGGGAGGAAAATGTAATTAATCAATACAGAAACAGATAGTTCTATTTCAGTGATGATTCGCTAAATCCACAGAAAAGCTGCAATTTGTACAGACTTAAACTGTTATATGAATATATAGTGTCTTTCCATACCCACTCCTGGCCCGGTGACAGCAACAGGCCTTTTGGTAAATTTACTACAGTTTGCTAGCTACCTCCAAGTATGTAGACCCTAGATATCCCAACACAAATCGCATGCAGGTGCTTTGTGTCCCGAACAGCCTAGTCTCACATTATATTTAAGCAGTGTATTTAAAAGGAATTTTGTCAGTAACTGTACCATTTCTAGCTATTTACCCAGAATGGACTGTCTCATTGCAAAACATTAAAAGTCAAATAGGACAAAATGAGATTTCAAGTATACTGAAGCCCGTTTTTAAAACCATTATTTGAATTCTAAGTAGTCACTATATATACACAATATATTGTTTTCTAGTCAATACTTATTTGGATGGACCAAATAAGGTTGAACACTCATTTGTGACGCCATATTACTGTCAAAGTTGACTAAAAAAACCCCAGTGTACTATCTGTAACACACCTAAATTATAGAAAAATAAAACTGTTTTTGTTAAGAGTCACTCCTCTCCTTCAGGAACTGCAACGCACACCTAAATTATAGAAAAATAAAACTGTTTTTTTTAAGAGTTAAGAGTCTCTCCTCTCCTTCAGGAACTGCAACATAAGTGTTTAACTGCTCTAGGAATGCCTTTCATAGCAGGAACCATGTATTTCTAGAGAGAAATAAAAGTGTCTCAACCATTTCATTTGGCCTGCCAAATAGGATATTACTTCTCTCCTCCATATCAGTCTTGCTTTGGATGCAACCTCAAAAGCAAATCAATGAAGGTTAGATGTGGGCAAGGTCTAAAACTTTGGCAACATATTCTACAAAAAGGTAAGGAAAAAAAAAGTTTAAGCTAAGGAACTGTTTAAGGCAACCTGACCAAAGTAAAGATAAGGCTTTTGGATAAATATTTCCAAGGATATCCAGTTTTCTTAGCTTTGCAAAGTAACATAATTCAGCTAACTTTCTGGTCAGATTTCCATTCATAACCTTTTTTAAAAAAATATTTACCTTCCTAGAATATAATACTAACTGAATATAAAACATAAGGAAGTACTACATATTACAGACAAGAGTAAAAAGCACTACAGATGAGCACAGATGTCCAAGTACTAAAAATTATATGGTCATGATAGAAGTTTTAAGCTCTCTGAGGTATTTCAATATCTTAACACCACAGGGTTGGAATACCATTTATAGAGATATTGAAGCATTGGTATAACTACCAAAGTAGATTTTTTTGGTTTTGTGTTGTGTTTGGCTGGGTTTTTTAATACCTTTAAAGGTCACTGCTATAAAGATTCAGCAGCTTGAATGAAAAACATGTAAAATTACTGTGTCTGGCCTATGTATTTTAACATAATATTCAGAATATTAAGAGCAGAAATAAGAACTGCCCACACTGTAATTGCATGTCAAACAAAGTAAGTATTTGGCTGGAATGTACCAGAAGCAGAGATCCTAAATTGACATAATTTATAACACAAATATGAGCTGGGTTGGGAGGGAAGGAACGAAGAATGGAAACGGCTGTGAGGTTTAAAATTCACACATTAATCATCATCAAGTCACTGACATAAGCCACTACGATGTAGTAAGATCTGCTTTTTGTAGCTGAACAGTTTTCCTCCTCCTGTGTATTGGCTAATCCTTGAAGAAAAAAAACACGTGTTCTGGCCATTCCCCACTTCAACATTTACACCAATTACTTTTAGTGTATTATTCTAATCAAAACAGAAGTGCTCCCCTTGGCATATTTTAGATTTATTTTAAAAGGTAACAGATCCCACCTGCCGATATTGATGAAGTAAATCACGTGTGCTTATTTAGGCTCACCCACAGAGTTACAAGCAACTGTGTTCAGCTTGGTTTAAACAAAATAAAAACTGAAGAGTTAAAAACACAAGGTCACTTAACCTTCTTCCTGGTTGATTTCTTTTTAGTTAAAATTGTAATGTTTTACTAAGCCATACCAACTCTGACCATACTAGGAAAGCGTCTCTGGCACAAGCGGTTTTCAGAAGAAAAGCTGGTCTTCCCAACAGCTTTTTCTTCTGCTTCATCTTAAAGTGCAGAAGCCGTGGGAAAGGATAACAAGACTTCCTGTCCGTCACTGTGGAACTACTTCCCGTAGAGAGGCTAAGGCTGCGTGTATACGGACGTGCAATCTGTTCTCAAAGTCATAGCCAGTAAATTCCTCCTGGAAAAGGGAAAAAAAGAAAAACCATATAACTATTAGCCTCCTTCACTGTATGATATGGAGATAATTTTACTACTAATGCTTAAGATGTCATGTTATGAAACAGATCAAAGAGAAAAGGTGAACTGGAGATTGCATGTTGCAATACCCCCACGTTACCCAAAGTAGCAGAATTACTACAGAAATTCCAAGATCGGTGAAGAGAGCACAAACATGCTGTTTGGATCCCATGTAGCTGGAACAGTATCTAGGAATCTCTGCAAGTCCAAAAGCTCTAGAGTACACCAACATGCCCACGGCAGGAAGCAGTTAGAACAGATAAGAAATGGAGAGTTGTCAGTCTCAAACTTTCTGTAGCCAAATCTTAGTTGAAACACTTGGCAAGGTTCTAATGCTCCAGGAGAGATCAATAAGGTGGGCTCTGTGCTATGACTGACCTAAAAATATGTATCTATCTAGCATACATAAATGTGCATCATATACAATAACGTGTACCTACATGATGCCATTGTACATTATAGGTAAGGAACACTGACACTTAACATCCGTCCCCCCACCCACCACCTTCTCAAATGCCCTCTTCTCAGAAACATAAATTTGAAAGTGTCTTAGTTTTTACCTTGGCTTGGAGAAGTAATGTTTTGCCTCTTGGCACAGTCTACAAAAGACAAACATTGCATTAGAAATGCATTGCAAATGTAACAGAAAATACCTTAAGTATACGTCAGTCCGGAATAGCATCTCTATCTTGAAAACAAGGTACCAAGCAGAGAAAACCCTCTCAAATGAGGAAACCAGAAATACAAATAAGGCGCCCAAGAAATGCAGTATTAGCTATTTCTATTCTTGTACAGAAAAGGAGAAATTACAATGTTAAATGCAAGTTGCTACTGATGATGGTGAGCTACAACAATGCACAGGGAAACAAACGAGGCTCCAGATAAATGACTCGCTGATCAATGGACTGATTTTTGTTTCTTAACCAAAGTTTAAGCCATTCATTTATAAACATGTTACTGGATTTTAAGCATTAAAAGTTGTTTCAGAAATCTCAAACTCTTAAGGAAAAATACATGTATTTGCAGATTAGTATTTACTCATATTTTATTTCTTACCATACAGTACATTTTTATTTTAAGCCTCACAAATAATCAATCAACTGCCTGGTAAATAGACAGAAAAAATAAGTTTACCAGTTCGAATATATGAACACATGCATTTATACTGGTTAAATTACACCCAGCGTCTAAATTGTCTACTGAAAAAAATCTGTAAACTTCTTGACGTAACCATATTAAAATCGTAAAAGAATATGATTAGAACTAAGTTTAAATAAAAAAGATTATTCAGATGACGTGATAAATCAAACTTGTAATTATGAGTAATTTTAAAGTAAAGTAAATTTAATAACAACATGCTTTTTATACTAGCATGCATATTCATATCTATATCTGTTGCTCAGGTCTTTAATACACTCAGCCTCTCACGTAAACGTGATTTATAAAATCCTATTCCCTTCTCTTAACCATTATAGAGCCCTTGCACAACACCTCAGCTAGTAAATAGAATTTTCTATAAACAGCATCTACTCGCCTCTAATTCCAGCTCTTGCTTTTCCCCACCCATCCCACTTAATTCAAGTCAAGCATCATTTACCTCCTCATTGTCTGAGTGCCACAAGAGGGAGCTTCTCCCACTTAATTCAAGTCAAGCATCATTTACCTCATTGTCTGAGTGCCACAAGAGGGAGCTTTCTGCATGCCCTTCACAAGCTAAGTGCTACCACAGCTTCTCAAGCCAGGGCTTGTGAGTCCTCAAATACCCCACACGAAGCACACTCGGTTACTCTGTGCCCATACTACATATAAAGCAGGGAGAAAGGAAGGAGTGCTCACACATTCTCAAAAATCTTCAGATAACTTCACTACCCACCACGCTTGTTGGGTTTTTTTTTTTGAGACACTTGACATGGTCAAATTTCAATACAAGCATGGAAAAAAAGGTTTTTTTTGAATATTACTGGACTCAGACCTCCCTACCAGGCTTCAAGGCCCAGTTCCAGGTCATAGGGCAGCAGTGTTTTCACAAAAGAACTTCTACTTTTAAAACCATTTTTGCTAGTTTTGTCCTTTGTCATGATAATTATTTTTTTTATTGAAAGATTTTTCCTTTCCTTCTCTCCTCAAGGGGAAGGTTCATCTTAGATGGTTAAATCTGACAAGATTAAGAACAACTGAAAATCTTAAGAACGTGAGATCAGCCCAACTACTTTGTACACTACACACAATGATGCGGGGGTTCAAGTCATTACCCTGTAAGTGCTTCCGTAACTTGCAATCTAATTCAGGAAGTACTACATAAAGCAGCATCAGCTCCAAGTAGTGGTGTTATATGTTTGAGGAAGGAAACACCATCAAGAGTGGTGCAGAAGTCGCCCTAGTTTAAGATTCTCTGGGCTCCGCTCCCTAGGAAGGCAGAGTATGTGCAAGACCTGAACGATCAAATCCATCATCAACCAAGCCATTTGGACAGTCTGAAATCCAGGTGGATTATCTTCCTCTTCACCCTGAAGAGCAAAACCCTCACTACTCAGGGTGAAAACCAAAATGCCAACACATACAGCTTTAGCGGAATTTAAATGACTGAAATCACTTTACTTATACATCCCTTGCAATGAAACAGGTCGATGGTATGCGTGCCCTCAGTCCAGCTAAATTTCCAAGATGCACTGATGTGTGAGATTAGGAAGATATCTCTCCTAAGAGTGGGGATAAATAATCCCAAAGTAAAAAGACTTCTGACAAAAACCATATTCTTCCAAATATAAGTTTGATCCCAAAAACCACAGAGCTATTTTAGGATGGTACTAAATTATATTTGGATAGTATAACTACAGGTAATCTTTGAACTTGAACAGCATCCAACAGGAAAATAAATACGTAAGAAAAGGATCCTAGGCACTCACCACACTAAATGCCACCTGCAGACAACAAATCCCTGCCTACCCAAGGCATTCATTCTTGCTAGGCCTCTGCTGCCACCACCAGCAGGAACACTAAGGCAGGTGAAGGGAGAGAGAAGTCTTTGCATCTTGAGGGGTACCTGAAGTATTTCTATACCCCAGTATTTATACATACAGTTTCTGTAAGGCACATATGAAAAAAAATGGGCATCATGGCATGATCAGAGAGGTGAAAAGTGAAGTCTTTGTGGTGCTTTTCAGGATAAAGTACTCAATAATAATCAAAACAATGTGGTGCTACTCTTATCAAAATTCTTGCTTTACTGCTTGCTGTAGGTTTGCAGACATGTTCATTTTACTGCTGAAGAAAGACACCACTAATGGTCAGAAGTGTAACAGCTGCCCCGAAGAATCCCAGAGAGTCTCGGGCTCTGGTTTTTTACATAAAAATAAAACTCTGTAACAACAAAACAAGTCATTGCAGTGTTATCAACAGATAGCTAAGCTCCTCAGAACATCCTTATAGCTCTTGATACTGAAAAATTAAGATGTCATTACCTAAACCGCCTTACTGTTGTGGTTTGTTGCAAACAAGAAATGCAAGTTTCTTTACTGTTGGTCTAAAACAAATTTTTAAAACCTAACACACATTATCACCTATAAACTTTGTTTCATTGCTTGTATAGTGGTATGTTGACTCCCCATCCTAATTTTAACAGTTTAAAAACAGGTTACGCTATTACCTCTGGGTTGTCTAACAGAAGACAGCCAAGTTCGTAGCATGCATATGGCTGGACATATAAGTTGTTTTGACGGCACAGTTCGTCTTTAGCAGCTCGCTGAAAGAACTGTAAAAATTAAAGAAAAAAAAGATTGCAGTAATACATTAAAATTGACTGTTTGATACTTAAAAAAAAAAATAATCCAGAAGTACTGTGCAACTTTTAGCTCTAACAATTAGCCCAAAGCTAAAATGAGAATACATTAAAAATTTCCAATGGTAGAGTTTCTTTAAGCAAGGACCCAGAGGTTTCCGCTGACACTACTGTATCAAGGCAAAACTATTTGTTTGAATTTTCACTAAGTAATATATTGACTGGTTCATGAGTTTTTCAAATTCACATTGAAAAAATACTAGGTCTAACAAGGAACTTTAACATCAGAGATTAAGTACCCGGATTATTTAAAATATGTCTGAGAGAAGCAGGAAAAAAAAAAAAAAAAAAGAAGAAAGAAGATTTAAAGCCAACATTAGCTCCTTTGTTCATGTGAATTGTGTTCTATTTTGGGGAGGAAAGAAAAAGTTGTGCCTACAGATCAAAGCCTGGAGCAGTGGCAAAATTATTCTTTGGTACGTGCTAATAATCAAACCTCTCAACATCTAATAGGTCTGGAGGAAAAGCAGCAAACCCATGCTTTTGAAAGGTCAATCTCCAAGTTATTTTTTTTTTAAAAAGTTAAATTTTCTTTGTTGGACAAAGTAAATCCAACAGAGCCAAGAACTTCTCCATTCTTCTTCCCAGCTTCCTTGCTCCTGCAAGCTACTTTAGCTACTATGTTCATTCAACATAGCCAATTACTTTTACAACACAGAATATAATGAAGAAATGCCAAACAGGAGATTTGAAAAGAACCTGATAGACTGTTGGAACTCACAAAACAGTATGATCAACAGCACTGACAACTAAAGGCTCGCTTAAACAGTAAATATTGTTGAGTAAGAGTGTTAACAGAATAGCTCATAAATAGGATTAATGGTGTAAATTATTATTTAACAACTTACCTGAACAGCATCTTCAGAATTTCCTAAGCATTTGTGTATGGCACCAAGAAGCAAATTCCTCAAACCAACAGCTGATGAATCATCAACATCCTGACAAGCTTAATGAAAAAGATTCCAGTAAACAAACAAGATGGATTGAAATCCTTCCTTAGACAAGAATTGTGGTCTACGAGGACTTTTAGTCTGATGATTAAGTTTAATCAGAAAAAGGAGATGCTAGCAACATGGTTTCTTTTAAATACAACCCATTTTGTATGAACCTCATCAAGCAAGCTGTCACTCATGAGAACAATTCCTAACAGGAATGAATGGGCTGAAGTCAAAGGCAGTTGGTGCGTTCTCTGTGCAAGAAGGGAATCCATTTCTCCACTGGTCTTTGAAATATCCACTAAAAGGTGAAGTTAAGAAACAGTCACCACCTTCTGGTGTTATGGTAAACTGGGTTGTCCCAGCTACGTGAATTAAAGTACACAGTCCAAATGACAAGGAGCACAGGGCAAGCAGTTCAGACAAAGCTGATTTGTTCTGAACTGCAGCCAAGTGACAGACGCACACAAATCTGTACTGGACTTAAAAACCCAGACTAGGGTATTTTGGCATCAGAGTTCTCAGTGCTGATGAGAGGATAAGGCTTATTTCCCAGTCCTTAGTCGGTCCACAATCCAGGGACAGACTGTGCCTCAGATGAGTAGTGTTCTGTTTCCAGAAAGAACTGAATCATGATGCACCTAACCGTCTCTAGATGAATCAGGCACCATAATGATCAAGCTTATTAGCACCAGCTCTGTTAAATCAAAGCTAGTGCCATGAGGAGCCATTTGCACTTGTCTGCAAACCTTCGTTTCCAGATAGGCCGGATTACAGGGAGGCCTTCAGGGCCTTTCATCCCTTCAGAAGGGGCTGAACTGCTGCGCCTGGAGCAGTAGAGCTCCTTTCACTTTACATTCTGCCTCATCTCATAAACCCTGCTAGATCTTCACTAGCTCTGCATTCACACCACAGTTAATCCGCAACCCAAATAAGCCACCTACAAATAACTAAGAGTTGGCTGCATGAAGTATTTGGACATTACACAATACACAAGGCTGTCAACTCTCGCTTGTATTGCGAGTCTCAAGTTACTTGGCATTTTATTTAAAGATACATGTGGATACAAATAAATTTCTTTGGTTTTAAGTCAGCTTCTAGCCTGGAAACTCGCCTCAGCAAATTAACATTCCAATTGTTCAGAGAGGAGTATGCAAAAAAAAGAAAAATCCCCTATCAACTCATCATTCTTGAGATAAACGAGGCACAGCAATAAGCACTCTCGTTGTGCAGAAAATCTTAAACCAGGGATCACCGATGCAGACACATCTGTCAGTGTCATACTTACACGAAGCACATGCCTGAATTATAATCTATACTGCTATACTGCTATTTCATATTAAAATGGAAACCACTGACTAGAAGCTTATACAAGGAAGATCTACTTTGCTTCTGAGTGTGAGGGAAAGTAGTACATACTCTCCACAGCCTCTAAAGCTGGTTGTTCTGAAGGCAGGTGACAGACAAAAAGATCGTGAAATTTATTTTTACAGAAGTAAATCTAATTTTAAAGTGTTCACCATTATCTTTGCAATGAGAAAACTAGGGATCTGAATGTAACCCGCTGCCATCAGGCAATTTAGATGGACAAGTTATCTTAAAAACAGAACAAAACCCCACAACGAGTCTTGACTTTCGACTCAAAGACCAGTAGTTTTCTAGCTTAATATAAAAATCATTTACAATCCCCAAAATTTCATAATTACAGAAAAAAGGAAGTATCTCAGTGGCAGACATTTTTTGTTTTGTTTTCTAAGCAAGCAGTTAGTAACTTGAAACTGTTTGCAAAATGCAAACAAGACTGATTGCTGGATGGAGGGAGTACTGAAAACTTCACAATAAACATTGCTACCATAAGCTTTCGTGTGACAGATACCCAAAGACATCTGGAGACTAAGAGACAATCATACAACATGATGGTCGCCGCAGCCAAGATAAAGAGAACCCTTATCATGTCACAAATGACCTCACAAGCTATGTATTTCCTCTTAGAAGAAAATTAACATGCAGAAATGAATTGGTAGCTTTATTTTTTTACTTTCTAGCTAGATTTAAATTAGTTAAATATTGCTTAGTGACTTTGAACAATAACTATTGCGCTATTGTTTCATTTTGAACAATGGGCAAAGGAAACTGATAAAAAACAACTACGTGCAGCAGGCAGTTAAAATTTCTCCCAACAACCTATAAAAATGGTCAAAATTAAGCGTTATGCTGAATCTTGATGGGTCATTATTCTTTTGTTACTCAAACTTGTTTGCTATGACACATGCACACAGGTTTGAATTTTCACACTACGGCCATCAGCTGCACCATGCAACAGAAGAAAATTATACACCTCATTTAAAAAAGTAAGTAAATAAATCAAGGAACCATACTATACCTTGGCTCATATGCTGTAAGTTCGAGAGGGAACAGTTTGGAAGCGCTTTCCATAAGTACAATACTTCAATGGATGCCAGGACACAGAGCTCTTTGGTCGGCATTTGTTTTCTAAATCTCTCTGCCTGCAAAGTGGGGAGAAAGTGGGAAGGGAGATCTGTCATCTGCCCTTTTACAGGGAATGTAAAATTCACAAACAGTATATCACGAACAGTAATTCTGTTTCATTGAAGTACCTAACAATTTTATGAAAATAAAGGCGGTGGTAACTTAAAGACCGTAAGACTAAAAAGCAAAATCTTTCAATTAATTTAAGAGTTTACATATTGATCAAAACTAAAGCTTCCTTGTATGCAGCCTGATTTGTTTTGTTGTATTATTTCACAATCCCAAGTACACACTGACTGGATGCTGAAATGGTAACATCTGCAAGACCATCAGCTGGGAGATATTTCCTAGACAACTCTTAGCTTTCAAAAAGAACTAAGGCTTTGACAAACAGGACAAGATTAAAAGAAATAAGAAAGGCAAAGCTACCAAAGCAACTACAGTATAATGTATCTTTATCTTTAATAATTAACTTTAGTTGTGAAGTGAATAGCTAATTCACATTTCCTTTGCTAGGTCCTTAAAATACACGACTATTGTTTTTCCACCTGAATCCTTCCCACTAATTCTACAGAAGCAACACACCAGAAAACAGATATGTCCTTCAAAACTAAATACTGGTAAAGAACCCAGCAAAATTACCAACTGTAATTACTGTACTGAAACACATCAGCCTATGCTAAACCAAACCTTTTTCACTGAAAATTGTTCAATCTGGTTGTTTTTTCTTTTGAAAAGCTTCTGAACTTCCTTGAACACATTCTGAGCACCATTGACATCACCAGTGGCTCCTTGACACACTGTAAGAACACAGAACCAAAAATGTATTAACACTACCAGGATAGAAACAGGAAAAATTAGGATTAGCTATCATACTGTCACAGGAACACACACACTCACTTCCAGAAAGGATCTAGCCTGGGGATTTGGCCGACATGCAAATCCCAACTCTCCCAGGTACCTTCTGCGATCATGTAACAAGTCAGTACTTCTTTTCCATACCCATTAAAGGAACTAATACCACCCAACCTCTAAGGATTTATTTATTAAATCTTTGTAATACCCTGTTATATGACCCATCACTACACTGACAATCATAATTTTATCTACATCTAGAAGGGGAAGGGGGAGGGAGAGAGAGAACAGAGACACATGCACGTACATGTGCACGCATGCAAGTGTACATTATATAAACAAACAAAATTATCTAAGTCAAGTCTGGCATAAAGCTGCATAAGCAGCAGGCAGTGTTGAAGGCACTATGTACACTAGTAGGTTTCCCAAAATAAAACAGTGCCAAAACCTTATTGCATCACTGATTTATCACTTATCCAACATACAGAATATACTTACCTGCTGTTAAATAAGCATAGTAGCACTGGGACCACCTGGATTCATTTTTAAGCCTTTCAAAGGATTCAAACGCATCTTTGAAATTCATCTCTATCATGCTGCACCAACCTAAAAGCAAGACTAATTTCACTTCAGAGAAAGCACAGTAATTCCCATTTGGTGTCAATGTTACTGAAACACACAGTCTGTCATAAGAGGTGGAGCTAGTTTAGCAATTATAACAATAACTAGAATAGTCAAAAAGAAAATGATTCAATGATATATGTTTAAAGCCTGCTTTACATTTACTGGGAATGTTGAATTATAAGACTCCATACAAAACAATGAATCCAGTTCAGAGCAACAACAAATCTATACAGACATCAAAAGCTCTCTTTTTTTAAAAAAAAAAATTAAAATACTATATTCTGTAGGATGCTGAAACTTACAAAGCTACTACTTGCCCCCTTCTTCTTCCCCACTATGACAAGATCCCTTAACAAGACACATTTAAATCTTGAAGCAACATCTCTTCTCCACTCTGAAGACTTGTATGCAAATTAAGAACATACAGCATACATTGCTACTGACAGAAGGAAATTAACATGAAATATAGGTCCTGCAAACTGTGAAGCTCCACTAGACCATTAGTCTTTGGCACAGAAATAGTGATTCCACAGACAAAATAATTTCTCATTTTAAATAATATCCTATGGGTGAACAGTTTGCCCTTGATTCTACAGTCTAGTCTCCGATTTTGCATCACCTTGTATTTGCAGAAAACTTTAAAATTATGAAAAATTACTGAATTCTACTCGTCCAAACAAGACAGAATTATTAGCACAATCCATCCAAGACAAAGGCCAGTATTCTAAGACCTTTTTTAAAAATCCTAATAAAAACAATCCAGTTTGTTCATTGAAGTTGCGAGTCTAAACTTGAAAGTGAGCTATTTATAGCATAAACATATCTCACTTACCTATTTCATATAAGCAAACATGCTGAATCTCCCTTTGGTCTGTTGCAAGTTCCAAAGCAGTATGAAATGAGGTCAAGGCACTATTGATTTGACACTAACAAAAGTGAAAGAAAAAAAAAATTCATATGTCTGAAATTTAAAATTTGTTGGCTAATCTGATGTTGATAAAGAAAACATTCAGATTTCTGTTAATAAGTAATTAAAAAAACTTGAAGTGTCTTACAGATTGCAGCCTCTGGTTTGACTAGATCAAAGAGGCACAACATCTCATTGAGAGGAAAACTTCAAAATTCATTTCAGACTCTAGATTATTTTAAATGAGCTACAACCCACCACAGAGCCGACAGTTTGAAGGAGAAGGGCTAATATTAATTCAATATACCAGCTCCACATTGCAATTCCTCTGGCCAGCTTCCCTCCTCCCAGCTCTCTTGACCTGTCACTTCCGAATGGAATTATGGGCAAATTATGACAAAGCCTTTATTTACAGCAATAAATGAGCATCTTGGAAGTCCCATAGCGAACAGATTTTTCCATATACTTCATATTCATGATATGAAACAGAATACAAAAGCCAAATTATAGGAGACAAGGGAAGCAAGGATCACTAATACAAAGCAACTCGGGTTTATATTTAAATGAAACTTCAGTCAAGAATGCAAAGCATTTGCTTGCAAGGTACTAACAATCAGTTCCACCACGTGCAACAGTAAAAATGAAAACGTACTGTAAGGAACTTGCACTCTAAAAGTCATGTAAAAAGAGAAACATAGAACACTGCAGAGTTAAAAAAAAAGGAGGGGGGGAAGGGATAGCAGGAGTTTAATAACATCATAACTATTACCAATAACTTACAGCCAGTTCAGATCATCTCTCGACCTTAACAATCAGGGGCTGTTTTCCTTCTATTTGCTAAGTATCCATTGGTTTTGCGCAGTAAGCTTTTGAGTAATCTTATTTCTACTCTTATTAGTCATTCCACCTTTAACAGTCATATTTTTAGCATCTACCAATGAAGTTTAGCTTTCTGCACAATAAGGGTATCTTTAATGCTTGATTTTATTTATTCTGAACTATTTCACATTTTTCCACAGTTAACAGAGAACTCAGAAATGCTGCATGACATGTAAGAAGATAAAAAGGCATACGAGAGAAAAAATTTTTTTGGTAACATTACTATTACCAGCAGCTTAGCAAAGAAGGTGACAGTTGTGTAAGAACTAGAATGATAGTTCTTTTGACTATCTTAATTTCTAGTTTTCCCAGTCTAGGATGGGACTTCTCCGTACCGATCATCACAAAGCAGGTAACGCAAATCAACATATAATTAGTTTTGTACACAGATACACTAAACATCCCACTATGGCCTATACCCACTTTAATAGTGTTCCTGTATTTATTCTCACATACAATTATAGTAATTTATATAACAGAAGAATCTTTAAGCCACTCTCTGCTGGATAAGCATGTAAGCAAAAGAAACCCTTGAAAAAGCAAACCTGTCATCTACGCAAGCATAACTGAATTAAAAAATTCCTGCAAAAATCTGCAGCACTATCTCCAGACCACACACACACACAGAGCTCTAAAGTGATTTTATTAGATTTTTTTCCTTGTCTCACCAGGGAAAACTGTTTTAGTTGCTAAGGAACAATTTAACCGTAAATCATATATATTGCATCAAGACAGCACAACTGCCAGCAAAGGGATCCACAGCTGTACACTTAGAAAATAAAACAGTGATTAGACTAAGGTGCTTGTTGGCACAACAGAAGAATATACTACACAGAAAGACAGGTGAGTTATATTTGCCCTCAAAGTTACCAGGGAGCCTGAGCAACATACACCTTTGTTTATTTTTGTAGCAGCACGTTCTCTCTACTACACATCACTCCACTGACGCCACATCATCCCAGGACGGCTTCCTTGAAAGTAAGTGTTATAAGCCCAGTCTTACAGAAAAAATAAAATAAAATAATGTCAGCTTAAAACTTTATCTTTGTGCTAAGAAGTTTAGAAGCTCAGTAAATCTATGTTTTGAATGCTTCTGAGCAAAATGCAAGAAAAAAGTAAACATTTAAATATTTAGTCCTCTGTGAAGACACTTCACCTTCTAAAAACCTAAAAAACCCTAAACATTTGAAAATATAAATCACTTGTTTGTAGGGCATGTTTTTCCACACAATGACTAATGGCAATTACATCATTGTCTGCTATGCCATACACCAGCCTGGGGCAGCACATGAAATACTGACCACCTAGTAATACAGAAGTCTGGTTAGTTGAATATTCAATCTCCTATAACCCATTTCTCTAACTGCCTAGATCTCTCAAGTGTTTTGACATCTGCCTAAGTTTTCCTTAAGCATCAAGCTCAGTAAGTATGTTTCAGAGACACTCCTGAATAATTAAAGTTTCAATCATCTCCAGGGATTGTGACAGCACACTGAAATACGAATTTCTACTCTTAGTGTTCAATTCTTAAATTAACTATCAGTCTACTGTTTCAGAGAATAAACAGGAAGAACTATAAAATCCCAAGACACTGCAAGTATAACATCACGACTGAGACTTGAAACTTATGTTCTTAAGATTTAAAAATATATACACAGACACACTTGTAACTCCTTCAACAGGCATCACTCCTGCCTCTCTTCGACATAATACAAAGATAAATCCCTAAAATGTGTAATATACAGAACTACAGAACCATAGAGAAGATTATTAAAGCTAATATGAGAACCATAATCTTCTATTTCTTGACTTCAGATTAAAACCAAAACCACCCCAACCCACCAACTAAGCATCTACAGAGCTTCCACAGCCAAGGCAGCTTCCCGAACTGACACACATTTCCCCACTCAGTTGTTCTGAAATCTCAGGACACTTCCCCTCTCCCAGGACCACTCTATTCCTGATCAGCACTATGAATTTGTAAAGCTTTTAAGAAGCCATGCTCATAATTAAAGGGAGACCTGCAAACAATATCTAAAAGGGGACAGTTTACACTGGAGGACCCTACAGGGAAATTTCAAAGCCTGTATTTTCTATTCCTTAACAACCCCCTCCGCCCTCCACCCACCCCCCGCCCCCATTTTTCCCTAGACATGTCACAAAAATCAAAATAAGAGTAAGCCTAGGATTCTGCATTTTATAGCCTAGAACAAGTAACTAAAAGGCCAGCACAATTCCTGAAAATAAACCTTGACATTACACAAGCTCTGAAAACGTCTTAAGGCATCATTGTGACTTTATTCCAGAAAATTAATGTAAGACTTTTTGATGCTTACTATTACTCTTGCCCTCAGTCTACTTTTCCCTGCCACACCCTCCTAGCCCTAAATAAGAATGATACCTTTTGTAGACATCTTAGTGGTAACTAAAAAAGCAAGAGCACTTGTCAGCATTACATTTAAGCCTGCAATACCACTGTACATTTCACAAGCTTGCACATCGAACACGCTACTGCACACCTGAATGTACCACTGGTGTTTTCCCCATCAGCTGGAGTATTTGGTACTTTTTCCTTCAGACTCTTAACATGCACCTGTATCAACTGAACTCAACAGATCAAGCCTCAGAGCCAGAGTTTTTTGTCCCAGAGATTTCTTGGTTTTTATACACGCACACAGAGTCTGTTGCCAATCAAAGAGAAGCAATCTTGCCCAGTTCATCATTTTGTCACTTTATTTTTGCTTCTTACCCTTACCATTCTCCACGTTAAGCTCCACTTAGTAAAGGGGGGGGGGGGGAGGGGCGGAGAAAAATTGCAAGCAAAAAAAGCAGAAATACATAAGATTCAGAACACCACCTTTTTCTCTGCCCTTTCCCATGCTACCACCATGCCCATCTTTCACTACTGGCCATAATACCACACTTTAATAGTCTAAGTCACAGTTTCAAAAGTAAATTGGTATTTATTAACATAAATATAACATTAGACGATACAGTAAATGGATGGCAGTGTTTTTATTTTCACAGTAATAAGAAAGGCCCAAGGGAACAGCTAGGAACTCTGGATTTCAGACCAGTTGGTTTCAGCAGCTATCATACTAATTACATTAAGTACCCTTTAGGCACAAGTATAAAACATTATTCTCACTTGTATTTAGTAGCTTAAGCTTACATAAAACATCATTATCAGCTTTAGTGGAAAGTTTCAAAGACAAAAATAGTCAGACATTCACAAAGGAATACTTGTTAGGCTGGAATACACACCACACAATCACTAGTCAAGCGCAGCAATGGTTATGTCCATAAAAACAGCCTAAGTGAATTATGTAAAAGTCAGGAAAAATGCTACTTTTCATATGCAGTCTCTTAACCTACTCTTTGGAAAGAAAAAGAAACATTTGATCAGCCTACCAGTGCAACCTTTAACTTTCTGGTGCACTTTCATTCCAGCTTTACCAGATCCTCCTCATCTCCTTTCCCTTAACTCATTCATGTCAATAGTCTCCAAACACTTTCAGACTTCATTTCTCAAAAATGTGAATCTGGGAAAAAAGTTGAAACATAATTTGGTCCAGGTTTATAGCACTTGTAAGGCAATTCTTCATTTGTCTTTCATGGCACTGTCACTGTGAAATCCTCCTTTCTGCCTGACTGCCTTTCTTGGCAATTTTGTCCTTTGTCAGATCTGTCTCTCACCGTCCAGTCTTGCTTCTGCCTTTTGAACAGTTTCCCTGCCTCCAGGTGTCCAGGGCTGAACTATGCTCCTTACTGTTCCTTTTCTCCATAGAAAAGAAAAAACACACACATACAGATACATAGGTGTATGCAGACTTGCTAACAGAAGCTGAATATACCATGAGCTGAAAGTTATACAAAACGTATACAGGATCAAAAGCTATAAAAAAATCTGATGGACTGAGTGCTAGTAGGCTCTAATACAAAGCCTACAGTGACCATTACTGATCTGTACTTTGACAACATACAAGCTCTTCTGTAAACATCTAAGCTGCCTTTCATCTATGAACAATTAAATTTTATCATGGAACTGTTAAAAGATGATAGATGTTAAAGACTATAAAACATATAAGCTTCAGCTCAAGGTATACTTTTAAGTACATATAGGTTAAAGCACAAGACTTCCCAATTTCAGTTAACCATCTGAAAATGATATTTCCATGCCTGGTGCAAAGACTTTAAACCTACCTGTGTATTAACAATTTCAAGAAAGGCCACACAAGCACTTCCCAGGCTTTGCAGGAACTCTCCTCGCCCACCTTGGAGACGAGGTGGAAATTACAACTCAGCATATTAGTTTGTAATCTAATAGTATATGTGCACTTCTGGTTCAGAATGTACAACAGATGCTGTAACACCAATACCTGGATTTGAGACACATGTAAGCACAAGAGTATTGTGCAGAGATCCAGTACAGCTCCCCCATGCCATTGCCATCAGTGACATATCTGCCTTCACTATTACGTGAACAACATTTGAGCAAATTAAGCTTCTATTAATTCCTAATAGAGTCTACAGAAGAGCTTGAGACATTTAACCAAAACATTTATACACAGCAAAGCCTCAGTGATACAGTACCACTCAGAACAAAGCGATGACAGGGGTGGAGGGGGAAAGAGGCTGATGAACAGAAAAGCTCTCATGCAAACAAACACACGAATAGCAAAGGGACATTTTAATTCCTGTTAGTGACCCATAAGCTTTCTGCTCACTAAGGGTACGGCTACACAGCACAATGCGCAGCATTCTGCCTGCCTAAGCTAACTTCGTTAACGTGGCCACGCTGCCTCTGGCACAAATCACTTCACTTGGAGCTAAACTGCGGTGCCTATATACTGCATCACTTAATGCACAAATACTGTGAGATTACATGTAAAGAACTCTGCTTTCAAACATAACAGTACTCCAGAAAGGGACTGACTACACAAAACTGACACTTATCCTAAACCTATCCTCTGTATTTATACATAAAAAAAACCCCAAACATATAGCCAGTTTACCAACAGCTTACTTTTATAATTTTGCCCTAGCTTGCCCTGAAAGTCAGAAGAATCAGCTGAGTTCTATTCTTTCTCATTACACTAAACATGGGGGGGGTGGGGAGGCAGGAAGGGGAAGTTCCAAATACCAAGTCATACTCTGGCAATCAACATATTTACATTTTTAACTGCACTTGCATTCATTGTGTAGCTATTCCTAACAGATTTGATTTTTATCATAAGAATGGAATATGCATATATTTGAACAAAGACCATTAAGATCATTCCCACTCAGAAAAAAGCAATACTTCCCAACAGCTGACAACTTACCTGTGACAGTGCAATTCCTCAAATGCACCGTTGCTTTCAGAAAGACAGCAAGAAAGAACAACACCACACAAATCCCATGGAAGAATATGCCTGCAAAATCTGGTAGGCCACTCAAGCCCACCTCTGTTCTGTTGCTACCTCCCTCAAAATACTAAGATGCATTTGAGAGAGTTAACTGCAAACCGTAGCAAAGAATGACCACCAATACCGAGATACAGATTAGCGTTTGTAATTATGATGTTGAGATGAAGGGTTTGAACATTCTGGGTTTGTGCTTTTGTGTTGGGTTTTCTTGTTAATGTAACTGCTCTGGAAATATTCTGGTCTGATAAAAGCAGCAGCTAGGAGTTGAGTAGTTTAAAGTACTCACCACCATCTTGTATTATCACAGATTCTTAAAGAATAACTCAGCTAAA
The DNA here is from genome assembly GCF_000687185.1 of Egretta garzetta. NCBI lineage: Eukaryota > Metazoa > Chordata > Aves > Pelecaniformes > Ardeidae > Egretta > Egretta garzetta. The sequence continues at coordinate 2,352,968 of NW_009270000.1, read as the reverse complement.
AAACACGAGGCTGCTGCAGTGCTTGAATAACACCCCG
>NW_009270000.1:2333526-2352740 GCF_000687185.1 Egretta garzetta | reverse complement strand
CAGAACTCACCCTTAGCAACAGAAAACATCCTGGATTGACCTCTTAAAAGCAAAAGCAGTTATCTGAGGAAATTATTGCAGAGAATTAGCTGTATATGAACAACGCATAAAATGAAAAGAGAAAGACAAATGCTATGTACTCAGCAGATAATACTCAGATTTTTGCTTGACAAGCAGAACTAAAATAGCTATTTATACCACAAGAAACTCACGAGTGACCAAAAGCACTTCCTTTTGGCACAGAGCTACAAATGTATCAAGTAGCTGAAAAAGAACTTCAAAGTGCCATCAATTCAGATAGAAGTAGTGGAATAGCAGGTTTAGCATGTGAACTTGAAACTAGGAAGGAGTTAGTCCTTTCTTCTTACTTCTCTTTCCATGTATCTATATCTTCAGTCACGATTTGCTGAAGCTTGCACAGTTCCTTTACATTAGAAAAACAAAATAACAAAAGGGTGGGGAGGAGAAGTCAGTCAAACAGAAGAAAACATGCAATACCTCTAATCGCTGTATCCTTCCCTTGAAGAACATGAACAGAGAAGAATTCGGATAAGCAGATTCTTTTTTTGCAAGAATTTCTTTTGCCTCTTTCAATCCTGCTTGGTTATCACTGCCATCAAGGGCAAAAAAGGGACGAACAACTGTGTGATACCACAACAGAGCTAATCTAAAAGAAACATAAGAGTAAAAAGGATTACAGCCGGTAAACAGAAATTTAAGGATAATGTTCTACACAGGCAAATTTTTAAATGATTCAGAAAGACAAAGAAAGAAATGGATCCTTTCTTACGCAACCTGGCTTTAAAACATGCACAATACTATTGCCACACATCAATGTACTCCTACACTGCACATGAACATACAATTCAGTGCATGTTACCCAAAGATAAAACAACAATCAAGCTCGTATCATCAAAGCAGTTAAGCCTTTAGAACTCCATAGATTTTAAAAAAGAAAAACCCACAGGAAAACTTTGAAAATTAGTTGTTCATTAGAGGGGAAAAAAACCAAACCCAACCAAAACTAAACACACATCAGCAGACACACTTGAGATCAATGTCAAAGAAATACATCCGGTGTTCAGAAGAGCAGACATCTACATGACCTACATTACTCCTGGCAACAAGGGCAGAGCACAAAGATTTTCAAGACCATATGAAGAGGGAAACACCCCAAAAAACACTGGTTTTCTTCCCCATAAAGGAGAAAGAACAAATGAACAAGAATGTTTAATCTTAAGCTTTCTTAACCAAACAGAAATCCAATTCTTCTCTTCAAGCAGAAGAGACTTCAGCTCTGCTGTCAATGTTTCAAAAGTGACATCTGATGGTACCTGGAGTAGGTCCAGTACTAAAAGCATTAATTTGGAGATGAATAATAAACCCATTTACAAAGGCAGTTTAAATTAGGTCTGGCTAACCCTTTACCTGATAACAAGACCCAAATGCAGCATGAGGGCTTGGAAAGAAGAGTACACAAATAACACCCCTCTAAAAAGACTGTAAGGGAACATCCCATTTTACTCAGATGCTAAAATTAAACTGGGAAAGTTCTTTGGCTAATAGTAAGGATAAATAGCTAAGGGAGATCAATGACTCGTACAAAATAGTATGTCCTCCATAGCAGAGGATATAACCCAGGTAAATTCACTCAGGGGGTGCTTTTAGTTACTCTGCTGGCATATAAGTTACGAGGCATTAGAATAGCAGGTCCTGAAGAATACAGCAAAATACTGACACAACCCCCAAATACATTAAGTAACAGCAGCGATATCTCACACACTAGTAAGTGATGAACTTACTGAACCACAGCATGTTAAACAACAAACTACAAGTTTATTTTACCTGCTGTTGTTTCCTTTAAAGCAACATGACTTTTTGGTTTTGACTTCTTTCAATTTACTTACTTTCAGTACTAAGTTATCTACCAAAGCATTTCAATATAGCTACTCACGTAGCTAAAGGGGCCTTCATGTCCTTACTTTCACTTGCATACATCAGTGAAGAAAGCCCCTGTAGGCGGTCTCCAGGAAAACCCAGCAGGTTGATGATTTTGAGCAGGTTTGGGGGCACCATGGATATGCAAAGATGAAAAAGTCCATATCCAAAGCTAACAGCACCTTTCAGTCTGTTTAGCGAATCCTCCGTTACACCTTCTGCAGCAATATGATTATCATTTGCAGCATCAGAAGTCAAGGATTCCCGAGTTGTTTTCTTCTGATATATTTCCTGAAGTGTATTAATGTCCGTATAGCACTTATTGTAAATTTTCCAGGCTTTTCGGAGTATCCACCCACCTTTTATGTATGCTAAAAATCAAGGAAAAAAATATTTCAAGGACATATTTCAGGAGTGGAACATAGTAAGCAGTAAATGCTATTTCACAAATCCTAGGATGCTCTATTTGCATTAACATACTGTATAAAGGATTTTGTAATTGCTACTGACATCTTGAAGAGGTCTTTCACACTGGGCACTAAACTTAAGCGCTTTTCAACCAGAGACTTTAAAACAGCACGCAACAGAAAGGGACTTCCCTTTAGCTATGTAGCAATACAACTGTCAGAAAGAAATAGAGGAATCAAAGAACTTCACGCTGGATTCTGCTCCACTATAGAGTGGAGATGAAACAGCTGCCTGGCAAACAGAGAGAAGCAAAACTGAAAGATACTACACCTCTTAAGCCCAAATGATGTTAAAAGACAGTCAATGGGAAAACGCTAAGAAAATCCCTTCCTTTCAGTTAGATAATAAGATTTTCAACACCATCATTTCCCTGCCCCTCATATGAACACAGCAGCTTATAATTAAGAAAAAAATAAAGAGAATGCATAAATTTTACATTTTTAAAACATTTTTCAGTTGCCAAGCTTCCTCAATCTCAAATGCAAGCTGGGTACCTGAACTTCCCTAAAAATCTGGTCTTGAGCATTCTCAGCTGAGAATGAGAGCATTCTCAGTCTCACTACCCTCTTTATACAGGAGGGTAAAGAAAGGCATGACACCAAAAAATGAAGATGTCCTATTTGCCTACTTACACACCATTCATCTTAGTGATAGCACATCCTTGAATAATGGTAAGTGGTAAACAGAAAACATACACAGAAAATACTTTCACACATTAGTTGTAAAAGCAGACACCAGCATTTTGTCTGTGGTAGAGCCCCAAGAATTAGGAACTGCAGTGACAAAGGAGTTGACTAAAAATGAAAGAAATTAAAAGCAGGGTTAAGGCAGCAGTGTTCTAAACAGATAACACCAAATTTGCATAGATCAGTGCTGTAACTAATGCCAGACTTAGATCATAACAGGTGGAGCATGTCAAAGAAAAGGAAAATGCTATTAATACCAAACCACTCTTTTTAAGCCTTTGACATCTTTGACAAAATTCTTCCAATTACAAACAAAAAAAATCTAGAGAAAGTACTATCATGGACTAAACTAGCTCTTTTTGAATTCTTGTTGTATGAAGAGGGGATGAAGCTATTTTGATACCCTTAAGAAACCACACTAAGAAATACTGCAAAATTTGTATCCTCAGTTGTGACAGAAGGGTTCTGTCAACATGAACTTAAGTATTAAAAAAAATTAATCCTCTATCTTGAGTTCCATATTAAGGTGTTACAATAAAAAATGTAAACCCCTGCCATGATTCAGCTGCATTACAAGACTAGCGTTACTTCAATTTTAAGCAATTAGGTCACCTTTTGGCTGCAGAGAATATTTTAAAAGTTACAGAGTTCTCCACAAGATCATACAACTATGCAGCAGACAAATAATAAAGAAAACCCCACGTTTTACTTGTCCTACAGCTAGTGTTTCTGCTAACAGCTAACTACTGCGTTCTGATGCACGCATCAAATAGAAAGGATATGATGTGGAAAAAAGTATAGTTTTAGGCTTTACTTTCATTAGTGTGCTGTCATGAACAGTTCACTTTCACAGCATAAACCTAATAGATTTGCTATACTAGATTGTTGTATCTAACAAATGAAAATAATGAATTTCCGACTTTTTAAGCATAAAAATTAAATCAAGCCCAGTCACTGAGCTGATTTCCCAGCATGAACTTCTGAAAGTAGTCAGACCCATGACAGCAGTGGTAAATATCAAGAAAGGTAGTTCAATATTGCTGTGGGAAGCTAATATAAAGTTGCTGTTACTGGCTTCACAATGAAAATATTTCTAATACATCCACGAGGGTGGAAAGGAAAATCTAAAATGTGTTAGGCATATGAGAAAGCAGCTTGCATGTCATCATATGCTTCTTGTCAAACTGTTCCGGGAAGAAAACCACAAGAAATTCTTTACCCATCCACTGATGAGAAATATATATCTGCCTCTGAAGAATGCTTTTTTTTTTTTTTTAAATTACAGTAATTTCCATAATCTGGTTGCTACTCCTGTACAGAAACATGACAAAAACAAGAGATGTTTATACATAATCAGAAAGATAATATACTCAAAAAACTAAAATAATGGATCCAACAGTTCAGCAACAGCAGTAACTAGCAGTTGCTGAGGTGGCATTTAACCACTCACAATTTTAACTAGATTTCAGGTACGTTTTTTCCTCAGTAGAGTAACCCAAATATACTGCACGTTCTGCAGTACTCCACTACCCACTTCAGTTCTCTAAGCAGCAGACAAGAGAGAAAGGGAACAGACACCGCCCTCAGTTACAGCCTCCAAGCCAGTTATACAGCTGCAGAATACATACTGAAATAAGAAAAAAAGCTTCAAGAGGGGGAGAAAAACAAACCCCACAAGTGAAAACCCAGAACTGCATCAAAAATAGTATGAAAACCTTTCTGCAGCACTACACACACAGCAGGCAGAAATACCCCCTGAATTTCTGCTAGCGAGAACCAAACACATTCTTGATGCCATGGCTTGGAAGAAACCAATCCTGCACACCACAGAAAGCAAGATGTCCTTGACTGAAGATCTTAGTGTTATTTTAAATAATCAGAATGTTATTTCCCTGATTCCTTTCAGCTGACCAACAGGGTTTTCACTGAGATTCTGGTCTGAGTGCCATCTCTTGGTCTTCATTGATTTGGTAAGAATCTGGGAACATGCTCACTTTGTATATGACCTTGACCGTATTTTCTGTAAGGTCATGGATGAAGGCACATTTTAAGGTTATGCAAGAGATCCAGGAATGCAAGAGAACATTAGAAACAGCTTTGCAGCTGAGACAAGGTGGTTTGTATTCAACAGGACAGGATTAACCTCTTTAGCATGCAAAGATGCACTTTGGTGACCAGAGAGTAAGAACTGATTCAGCAGTTCCACCTTCAACACACTTCATTTAAAATTACTTTCACTGGCAGCTTGTCATCTCCCTGAGTTGTCATGAACATAATGCATATGCGACATTAGGATTCTCCCAGTGGCCTGGACTTATTACCTCTTTTATCTTGCAGGCCACACAAAGCATGCAGATGCCACCCATCTTCGTACCAACTCCTCAAATGCCTCTATGGGAACATCCTAGATAGGATTCCAGCCTATCTAAGGAGAATCAGTTAAATATGATTATTGGCATGAAAAAGCAGAAAGCTGTAATCTGTAACAATCCAACTCATCTTTTTATGATACTACTACCTACACAGAGGTAGAACAATACCTCTGCAAGTGTACCAATCTTGGAATATTTCAAATGGAACTGCGTTCTTTCTTACAAAACAATCTTCTTTACTGATAGCCGTCTTGCCGCTTTATGATCAAGCTTTTATCACGCAAAAAAAAAAATATATCTAAACATTAAAGCCACAGCACACCTGATAACTCTTGTTTTACAAATGAGAGCACAGCCAAGTAGACTTGACAGTCTGCTACAATTATTTGTCTTTGTAGACGATCTATCATGGATAGAGCAGATTTTCGTCCGTCAACCTGTTTGGAATATACAAGCACAGAGAACAGAAAAATGTCAACAAAGATAATACAGAATACTAGTTTAAACCTGACAAATTAAAAAATACAAAATTAACTGCAAGTGGTAGTATTGCTACTAAATTAACGCAGCATTTTGAAGTGCAACACTATTCTGAAAGTTCTTTGACAGTTCATCAAGCAAGCTCCTACTTAATATACCTTACATATTTGCCGTCAGCTATTTTTCTTAAGATTTATGAATATTCAGAACAGATTTAAATTTCATTTTATTATTACTAAATTAATCAGACACGCAACTAAAAGATGTTAGATAGGAAGAGCACAGGAAAGGCTATATGACAAGTGGCAGGGAAAATAGTGTCTCTTCACAAAGAGTTAAGTATATCAGGTTCAATACTTTTTAATCAAGTAAACTAAATATTGAAGAGAAGTTCTTTTTGTGCTGTAGATCTGCCATGTCACACTAGGCAGGCCACTCAACTGGACATTTCTATACTACTATTTTAACTAGTTCTCAATCTGCATGCTTCATTCTTCCTTCCTTCTTTAGAATGAAAAAATCTAAAAAAGGGAAGGAAAATTCTGTAAGAATATGTCTGGCACACAGCACTAAGCAGCCTCAATGTCACAACTTTTGAACGTTACTGGAGCATGTATGAATTAAAGTTAACCGGAATTAGACAGGCCACAAGCTTCCTGAAATACTTTTAGTAGGTCACTAATTCAAGGTTAAGAAAAGGTGTCAAGAAAATAATTACCAACATCAACACAACCTGCTGCTTTAGAAGAGGAAGTACCCGACTGTGAGGAAATCCAAGCAAAATATTAAATAACAAATTTAGAAATTAAGTCAATCTCAACTGCTCTTCAGGTATCAAAAATCATCTATTTAAAATACAAAAAGGACAGAAAGGACGTCTCCAGAAATATTTATCCAATACACAATTCCATATTTTACAAATAATGTTCTTACATTCTTTTTAATTTTATTCTTGATTGTTTCTATAACTCCAGCTTCTTCACTTTCACAGAGTTTCTCTGTAGCCTTTAAGTCATCACATGCCAGCTGCATTTTCTCTTCTTCAAATGTCATCATAGCATTCTACCAAAAACCAGATTTCAATGACAAAAATAACAAATATTTTTATTTCTACAAAAGCTATAGGATAGTAAGTTTTCATAGAAACGGGACAATAAAACTTAGCTTTTTAAAAAGCATATTAATGCACACGCACATCAGTACACATACTTCCTACACAGAAACACCAAACTGTAATGATTTGAGTGTGCTTTACTAAAATTTCAAGACAAATCAGAACATACGAAGTCCTAACCCTTTGTCTTAACAAAGCTTCATATGCAGTCAAACTGAATGTACTTCACATTAAGTGGAAGAAAAATTCATAGAAATTAATTTTCAGTTATTGTTATGTAAAGCATGATTTGCATCTGTGCAGATACTGCTTTTATATTATTCATCCACATAAATAATAGGCCTCCAAAGTCAGTAACAAGTAACAGCCATTGCATTTTTCAAAATAAAACACACTATTCCTACATATGTAGGAAGGAAAAAAAATAGGCATCCGACTCCCAACTACTGCTCAGCCAATTTAGAAAGAATTTCAGCATAAGTAACTTCTTCTCTTGATGCTTTATTAAACGAAAGCTCTGAATGACACAGGCACACAAAGTGCTGCTGCTATGTTTAGAACAGTAGCTAAGGAAGGTATTTTCAAGATCCACTGATGCTGCACTGTGATGTTACACTGGTTCAGCACATCAATTCAGATAAGCAAGCCTGAGAGATTCTCCCTCATTGCTTTCTCCTCTCCATTGACTTAAAAGCAAGCATATGCCCCAGGAGGTTTCCCAACGAACATATTTTTCCATATTGCATAGTCTACAGACACTAAAGAGAATTCAAATTAATTTCATTTACAACTTGTCTATTTCTGGCATATTATAATAAATTCTGTCTTTAAAAAGAGTATTACCATAGATAATTTTTGGTGCAATCTAAGATTAAGCAGCAAAGTCAGAATAAGGACAGTCTAAAAACCAAGATCCAAGCATTTTCTAATACACCTGCTCAGTTTTTATATAAGACATTCTTATTTTTAATACATCAAAAAAAAAAGAAAAGCATGTAACAGACCTAACTTGTTCATTATGACTCTCTAGTCAGTCAATATTCTTAGTTCTCACATATTCAAAAAGGAAGCAAGGCAAAAGGACTAAATTAACAACTTTCACCCATCAGTAAGGATGGAGAAATTTTCAATAGCAAAAGCTATCAGGAAAATGGCATTTTTTAGTATTATTTCAGTAATACCTCTACTGCTCATTTAAGAGAGTGGTTTATTATGGCTCTTTTAATGGAATACATAAATATTTCATACATTTGAGCAGCTGAATCACAGAACCTTTACTTTCTATTTAAACCACATGAGTGAACCAGTTTTATATAACATGAATTATTTTCTAGCTACATTTAATCTAGAACTTTGAAAAAATTAAGTCTCGTAAAAAGAAACAAATTAAGCATATCCACCATTATGAATACACGCATGCACATACAAAAATTTACCACAAGAGAAGAGGTGCATACTCTTTGCTCCCATCTACTCACCAAAAAACTGACAAAACTGGCTCCAAAACTCATTAATGGGCTATGGTTTCTGTAAAGAAAACAAAACATAATTACTGTATTTGCACATATTTCCTACTGTAAAGATCAATATTGCATTTCTTGATTTTAATGTATACATCTTTAAATAAATCTTGAGGGGTTTTTTGTATTAAGTTACAAACAAACGTATCATTCTGCAAGATGTAATGGAAAGGCAAAAGCTTCATCATCTTTACAAAGACTCAAATTGATCTTTAAAAATTTTTTTTCAAGAATTAAGATGTAGATATTTTTTAAGAGAAACCACTGTCATCAAAATACATTCAGTGCATGTCAACAAATATTTAAGAGCTGCAGAAAATTAAAAATCTGCTAATTCTAATCTTCTCTATGATCTGTCACTACAACTTTGACCTAGCCCAACCTCGTTAACTGGTTCTATTAGGAGATTCCCACTTCTCTCTGTTCCTATGAATTTAAGTTAATCTACCCAGATTTAAAAAAATACATATGCCACATAACTAAGTTTTTGGAAATACAAAGTTCGTACAAGGCTTACGGTTTTATAGCTGCTTTGTTTCAAGCCCAGAATACATATCTTACTACACTATGTGGAATAGTTGTAAAATGTTTCATATATTCCATTTGCAGGGATATTCCAAAAGGGCAAAATCAACTGCTAGATCAAAAAAAGTAGGCAGCCAGAACCTTGGTAATATATGGGACAGGTTTCAAGCTTCAGGACTACTGTTGTCACCAGACCACGGGGCTCCAGTAATATCACATAGAAGGCATCTAAAAAAAATAATTTCAGGGTCTCAGCAGTACCACTGACTCACACTGTTCAGCAGTGGGCTGCCAGGTTATGTGTCCATGTACAAATATCACTACTGGAGTAAGGATAAAATACACACATCACTCCAGAAGAAAAAAAAAATTATATACAAACACTAACTTCTAAGATTTAAGAAGACGTAATATTTATGCTACAGGTACCTATATTGCTACAGTACAGCATTTATGCTGTTTCCAACTTCATTTGGCAAGCATGAGATTAGAGTTTTAAAATAGGACAAGCACTTGAAAAACATGGAGAAAATAGTATATTGTTTATTACAACACTGACTTCCAATAGTAAAGCTGTATTATAATACAAGAGATTATTTTTTTAAAAGGTAGTCATCAATACCCCCCCACTCCTCACTTTTTGATTTAGCATAGATATCTAAAAGGACGTGAGCGAGAAAAGAAAGAAAACCATGGAGGCTAAACAAAGCAAGTTAGAACTGAAAAACCTCCCCTTTTTACATAAATTCTGAATATACATATAGATGTAAGGTAAATGTAAGTTGCCACATTTTTTTCTTTTCCCCAAGAAGAAAAATAGGTTAGGTATTTTCCCCTTTGTTGGCAAGCCAAGAAGAACAGCTGCCAGTAAATGCCTCTGCCATTCAGTACCTGAACCATTCTCTACCAAGAGCTGTGTTACACAGAGCAGCAGCAATCAGCTACGTGAGTTATACTTGCTGCTGCTAGCACTTTCAGCATGAGCTCTTGCTGCAGGGAGCACATGGTGCTCTCATAATCCACTTTTCAGCCCATGGGGCATGAGAGACCCATTCAGCAGCCAGTCTTACCACCATACTCCATACCACATAACCTCCACCGCACATTTCAAGGTCACACCTACTGCATTACCAACACCCAACAGATACAAAACTGCAGAACAGATCAGCACAAGAAATTTTTACATTTATGTGCTTATGTATGAAGTTGCGCTTACATCATACTTTCAAGGGAGCTCAAAAATAAAAAAAAACCAAAAATATTTCATTTTTGAGAGAAAGAAGATCTGGGGAGCCAAACAGGTAGGCAGCTCTAGAGAATCAATCTTTCATACCAAAGTCCATTCAGAACAGAAAATTGTCAAGAGAAAGATTGTTTATCAGAGTGAATTAAAAGAAGTTAACCACAACAGTCTTTGAATATAACTAGAAAAATAAAAATGCATGACATAAGAAATAGTCAATTAGGTTTGCACTTTTCAGTAAGATTCTTAGAACACACCTCTTGAATATTAAGTTTCCACCCACACTGAAATTTTTATTTCACTACCAGGAATGGATCCAAAGACAATCTTTTAGTGGAATAACTAAAATGTGAGCCTCTGAACACCTGTAAAAAGTTTACTTATAAAATTGGTAAGTACTACACTCTTACTAAAACTTTGCACAACAGAATCAAGGTTTTGAGGATTTTTTTCTCCCTCCAAAATGTGCATAAGCAAATCAAATAAACTTAGCAACACACACACTTGGCTCTCGGAAGAAAGTAGCATCCAGGCATTCCTTAGGACTTGGCAAGAAAGATATGAGTTTTACCAGCAAAACATAAATACAAATTAAACATTGTAGAATTATAGAATAAATAGCAAAAAGTCTTGCATATGAAAACATTTAAAGTTCTAGACTACTTTTCATTTTCTATGAATTTATAAAAAAGATCATCCTGGTTTAGAAATAGGTACTGATGCTTTAAAAAAAAAAAAAAAAAACCAACAAAAAAACCCCACACACATCAGCTTTAGAGGTAAACTGATTCCCTGCCTATGGGAACAGTATTTTCAAATAGAGGAATTTGAATAACAGCCATGTTGGGGAGTAAAACCACCAAAACTAAATAAACAGGAACATAATTGAGAATCAAACAGCATACATATGCTGTTTCAGCAGCTCAATACATAGACACTAATTTGGGCATATGCCCAATTTGGGTGTATTCAAGCATTTTTAAAAATCTGGTTTTCTTTTCTCAGGACTTTAAGAACCCATTCTTAAGAGTGCACATACATATGTGTGTAGGTATCAACATTCAAATACACATTTTAAAAGCCTTCATATTTCTTTTTTGGTAAAATTTTAATACTACGTTAAAAAATGAGGCAGCTAGTTACAGTGGAGAGCCAACTGCTCTTCCAAGATTACAAAGGATATTAAAGCACTTACTGCAAGCAATGGAAGTTTGTCTAAGTATTTTAACATAATACTTCTTAAGTAAAACTGAGAAGTTTTTTTCCCAAATAAATATTAATCTTTCAGAACTGCTCCCCCACTTGCACTTTGACACTCACAGCTCACTGTTTACAATTCTTCCACCATGATTAAAGACAAGACAACCAACACATCGCTCTACTCAGAGAAATTCTCACTAGCTGTAATACAGGAGGTAAAATGTTGCAGATTAGTCCTTTTTAATTTTCAGTCACTCAGTCTATAAAAAGCATTGCCATTACAGCACATATGGGCTGTAGCACATAAGGACCCTGAAGCAAGAAAACATGATGCATAATATTATACTATGTCTGGGAGAAGCTTCTGTTGAGATCATGATGTTTGGCAATCAAAACATGAAAACCACTGTAGGAGCTCCTCACACAGAGTTTGTGTCATCCCTAAACAAAAGCAGGAAGGCTTCTGCCACATTCCTACGTAGTCACTGGGTAGAGACTATAGTTTCAGCTTTATGGATGATTATTTGTGAAGGTAATTTCAGCATTTAAACTCAATTTTAAATAACAACTGCATTTAGTGTTCAAATCTTTGCGAATACTATGTTGACTGATAAATTCTTCAAAAGTTTCGGGTTATCTTTTCCTTGAGAGCTAGGAAAAAGGTTTGCAATGGCACAGTACTGTCCCAGGAAACACTAAGGCATGACTAATGATGACAGTAAGTTTCTAAGAAAAGGACAATCCCATGAAAATAATCCTTGGCTCAAACTCCTTATAAGTGACCTTCAGCATCAGACATGACTTTACATCTTTTGACAGATTCCAAAAAGTTTTCAAGATACAAGCAAAAGAGGCAGCACTTGAGAAAATACTAATAGCAAACCAATGGCCATATTGATGTTGACAGTAGTTACAGAACTTAATGCAAATGAACACTGGGACACTGCACACTACCCAAGTTGTGCCTGATACTTCGAAGCAATAAGCTCCATCAAGTAAAGAAAAATCTCAAGACTTTTAATTAGCTCAAAGATGAAGAAAAATTCAGTCTCCAGACATTTTGTAAGTTACTATTTGCACCTCACCTATCAAACTGGGACTCAGAAAATACCTTTATTGTAAGTGTGCTATTAACACCATTTCTACAAAATACCACAGTAAAGGTGGTGCATATCAACAAAGTTGGTATGTAGAACTAAACTTAAGTCATAAGCTGAAGAGCACTGAAGTAGACCTTTCTTCCAGATATATAAACTGGTGTTGCACAAGACATTGCTTCCCCCAATAAACAATGACTAATTCACCTTATTTCATGGCAGATCTTAAAGATGCTAATTCACTTTCAGAAGAAAAGTGTTTGCCATGCATCATTTTCACACGTGACGATAACACGCAGGAATTTTAAGCCTTGGTTTAATAAGGCTGAGATAATACAGCCCTATTTTACCATAAAAAATAAATCAGAATTGAAGCACACCAAAAGAAAAGTCAATTACTTATCCGTACTTTCTTTTTTTCTACATCCATTTCCACAGTAGTATTTCACTTCCAAATACATCAGCTGCTAAAGATACTACAGCCTAGCTCAGGTTTACATTTTAGTCATGTTATTAACCCAGCAACATTTCCTCCCCGCTTTTCTTGACACTGTTACTTTAACCACTGTCTACTAAGAATTCTAGTCATCATACTGATAGTGATGCTCACGTTTAAACAAATTGTTTTCCTCCAAAGTGGAAGAGTAGAGCATAATGAAAGATTAAGAATTCACGTAAGTTCACGGATAAATATAGAAGCAGCCACTGAATATTTTAAAACAAGCAGAAATACATATAACCTATATATAAAGGCAAGGAATTTACTGCAAAAAGCATACAAAACTATTGGTCCTTATTTCATCACAGATTATTCTAGAATATATTACAAAAATTGAATTGTGAGACTACAAATGTAAGACAGATCTTTATACAAGTACACATCTCATCCAGTATTGGTATACGAAATAGCTAAGGCAGTATAAGGATCATGAAAGCATTACAGTATTAAGACACACACAGAGAACTACAGATGTCAGATCTAGGTTTAGTGTATGTTTCATAATCAGCCCAATTTTGTTTTAATTGTTAAATGAGCTCTTAGCATACACTTCTATTTTCACTAGAATATACAACCAAAAGAGAAATTCAGGAACATCGAAAGAAAAATTCGGAGGCCCTGTCCCATCCAGTTTTTACTCAGTTTGTTTTGTCCTTACATAAATTAGTAGGGGATTGTTTTGCTCTAACGTGAGGCTGTTAAGTTTAGATGCACAAGAATATCAAAACCCTGGGAATTATGAGAAGCATTTTAAATTGCAACTTCACTTTGAACAGCAGTTACAAAGCTGGGAGACAAGCTAGTTACAACACATCAACTGATTCGTACCGTCCAACTGCACACTCTTAATCCATAAGAATTATGAACTTTGCAAAATCTTTTCCCACCGTAGGTTCAACTAAGCTGACTGAAATTACTTTCCAGGACAAACTATAGCAGCTTAACTGACATCATATAACTCCATAGTAACGCTATGCTCCTGAAGTATATTAAAACAAAAACGTAACCATCCAATCACAATAGCCTGAAAAAATTTATTAGAAATAGTAGATCAAAGCATGGGTGCACAAGCAAGAGTCTTTACAGTATCTTGAAGGCATGCTAAGGGGTTAACAAAAATACCTTTGCGAAGCCACCTGTAGCTAGAATGTGACAAGAGCCCTGAGAAAACAGAGAATCCTTGAGAAAGATCCATCTTAAATTGCTAGCATTGTGGTTTAGGTTAACTTACTAACCATATGAAGTAAGAAACTATAGATAAGAAACTAACAGTGTGTGAAACAGAATGTGAAAGAGCAGGTATTTGTAGCAAATGGCCCATCTTTGTTGCCGGCCTTGGAAGGCCTGCAGGAGAATAAAACTTAGTCGATATGAGGACAGCCAAGAATAGCGAGCCTGTTGGTACCAGCTGTGTTGTTCTGACAGTGGACTAAGGGGGGTAGAAGCTGGAGTTCACCAAAAGGACAAGGTGAAGAAGAGGGGTGGATGAAGTAAACGACCTCTGAAGACCACCGACTCAAAACACTGAGCATGTGCAACTGGGAGAATATGTAAATGATTTCCGGGAATGAATTTACCTATCCCTGCCTTTTCTGAGGAATGTAATGCATATGTACATGATAAGACAATATAATCATGAATTGTTTTACAGTCGGCGCACACATTAGGAGGAGCGACCACCGTGGCAATAAAGAATACCTGCTTGATAGTCTGGCAAATTGACTATTGAGTCCTGATTTCGGCTTTTCACAGCTTCAATCTGTATCTTTCACAAACTTAATGTCTTCAGTTTTAAAGTAAGATCTGCTTACTATCATACCTCTGCTGCAATCTCCACCAAATTTGACTTCTAACTTCTGAGTTATAAACTCAAATTTTTGTCTAGCTTTCTGTTGTCTCCCTATGGATTTCAGCCATCAGGTTTTGCTCTGCCCTTTTTACCACTTCTTTTGGCAACACCCGTCTCTTGTCATAAAGGCCACAAAACTCAATGTCACATTCAATGTGATCAACTCTACATACACAGGTCTTGAAGACTTAAACTGCAGAACACTTAAAATTTTTCTAACCTATCCACACAACTGGAAAACTGATGCTGCTTTTATGTGCATCACTATTACTACAATGAGAACTTACCTCAGTAAGGTACACATTTATTACACATTTATAATACTGCTGCTAAAAAAATCACCTCCCTTGTATATAACTCTCCTTTCTATACATCCAACTAGCAGCTGCTCATCTGCCTATCGCTGCAAGAATCAGAAGCACTCATGACTTACTCTCACACTGCCAATCAAGACGCCATCATACTTCCCCCAACTGACTTACATCAGTTCCTACCCTGCTGTCCTTATCTTTAGAGAAGCTACTGAAACGTCTACTAAATCACTTAGGTTTTGTTCTTAAGGTTCCTTTGCTAAGCTCCAAACCCAAGTATTTCAACAGCAGTTAGACTGCCCATATGTGGGCCATAATCTACCTGCTGATCAATGCTGGCTTTATGTCACCTTGTCTCAACTTGTATTAGGGTCAAAAGTATTTTGACACCGTTTTAAATTGGTAATATTAGGTTCAAACACCTACCCCACAGTGGAATTTCTGGTCCATTGCTGAAGTCTGGACATCTGTTAATACATATACTTTAACATATCATAACTTTAAAAATGTCAGGTTTTTAAAGTAAGTATACTAAGCTTTTTTCCCCACTTTTCCATTTGCTCCATTCTTCTCCATGTTCTGCTTTACCCTAGCAGGTTGTATAGCAGGTTTTCCTACACTGACCCCATTCTTTAAATCTTTACACATTTTGTCTTGGAATCATGTTTCCTCTACATCATCCTAATTTTCTTCTTTGGAGATGATTTTATGTCAATCTTTAGGAATCCACAAAGCTAGAAAGGGAAAAGGAACACTCCAATTCCAGCTTTCTTCCTAGTGTCAGGGTGGTTCACCAAAATGATACCATCCCATGGCTGATGGTGGACTCCATCTCCAATGCCTGTGTCCTCGGTTAACTTCCACCTCTCTTGCAGCTTTCACATGTACTCAAAGTTTAAACTGATGCAAAGTGGGGTGGCATCAGCATTGTTCAAGCTGAACAGAAAGATTGATACCTGACAGTTTCAAATATGAAATAGCATTGCAGTGACGTGACACAGCTACAAGCATTAAAGATAATGGTGCTGTCTGTTGCAGATTTATAAAAATATCATATCCATTGGTATTTGATTCAGAAGGTTGTCACCACTAGCAGGTGGAAGAACTAGACTTCTTAAAAGAATAAACTCAATAAAAAGCATATGCAGGTGTCAATGCTACTTGCAGATGATTTTTCAAAACCCTGGTATCTTCCCTCAAGAATAATTTAAAACAAAACAAGTCACAAACTACACCTCACAAATCATTAACTGTTTTACAGTGACAGTCAAACACAGTACCAACTACGTGTTGTACCTGACACAAAACAGACATGTTCACTTGACTTCTTCAGGTTCTAAATAGATCTGTATGGGCTCTATACACCAAAAGACAAAATATTACACTCCCATGCCCAAGGCAGAAACAATGGTTCTACAGCTGATGACTTCCAAACAGCACCACCACTCTTCAAAGGCAAGACTTCACTGTTACAGTTGTAGATATGAAACACAGCCACCATTGCTACCCTGGTTTCCTCAAGGACTGCATTATGACCAGCTTTCAAACATCACTGATTTGGGGCTCATCTGCCAGTTTTCTGGAAGATGCAAAAATGCAAAATAGCAAAGGAACAAACAGATCCAGCCTGCTTTGGAATGACAGCTGTCCTTAGGCTCATCAAGGTTGTCTATGGTCCCATAAAGACAGCAGCACTTATTTGAATTAATATTTCAGAAGATCCTTCAGGTGGCAAATGAAGAAAAATATGAAGTAATAATAAGTAATAAACCAGAAGCAAAACCAGTAGTTTCTAAGAAGCAGTTTTAACTAGTTTAAATTATGTAGCTAATGAAATTGAAGTGTTGAATTATTTGATTTCCAAGTAGTGTTGTAGGTACTTAAACAGTTTCGGTAAGAAAAAAACCTCCATTCTTCTCTTTGCTTCTAGGATTCATCTGATAACCATTAAGCTTCTGAAAAAGAGCTAAACTACCTGCATAGGCAGTAGTCTAGAATTAACACTTTCTGAAAGAAACATCACTTGAAATACAGACAGCACACACTCGCATCAAGTTCAAAAAGCTGCACTTCATCAGACATCTTTGAGCTCTAACGCTGCAAATTACAAACACCCATATTAAATTAGAGAGCACCCAAAAGCTGCTCTTCTGGCTTACCAGTCCCATTTAGGATGGGTTCTATTTCATCATTTCAAGCATGCACCAACACAAATATACTCATTTAAGGCTGTATGCAAAGCAATATAATATATAATAGCATTACTTAAGTCCTTGTAGGAAGAACACATCCAAGATGAGTACAGAACCAAAAACCGTTGGGAAAAAAGTCAAACTCATTGCATGTATCTCCAAAATCTGAATTTATAGGAAATTGAGCATACTTTGCTGTATCTTCTCTACCACCTCTAATGCAATTCAATAAGTCTTCTAGTTCACAGCAAGAGGAACCCTACTACAAATTTTGGGCTGAGGTAGACAGGGTTAGAGATTTTTCACAGTCATTTAGAAACTACGACAGTGATTATCAATTTATGAATCATAAACCCACTTAATTTAATGAAAGAATTCCTATTTACTCCTTACAGGTAGTATTTAAAGTCCAAGATCAAACAGTACACTGAACTTAAAGGCACCTCTCGGCAAAAATCAATCAAAGAAAAGCCTGCACCTGGAAAAAAAGACAGCCAAGTATCTGCATTTAAGAAATACTTAGTAATCAGCCTTCTAGATAACCAGGACAACAGTTTGCAGAAGACATCATTAGTCACACTTTCAATGGAAGATTTAATTGCATTTGGAAACAGGAATCTTAATAATTTTACATTGTATAGTAATGCTAGGGAGTAAGAAATACCACATTCATAGACTACTTCCAGATTCACACTACTGACAGAAAGCAATGGCACAACACAACAAAAAATGGAGGGGAGGAAACTTCGCCAAGAGTTCCTTATCTGGTGCCTTAAAAGAAAATACACAACACAAAAACAACCAACCAAAACCAACCGACAATTCAAACAGACTCAAGAAATACGTAACTCATACGGTGCTACTCCATATGAATGCAAGCTGCATGTTATACACCTGAGGAGTGCAGAACCATGACCTTACCCGTCACCTGCATTATTCCAATTAGTTCTACACAACAGTATTAGCTATGTAACATAGCAGTACATCCTAAAGCCACAACGACATGTTTAATATTAGACTGTGGCAAGTATACAGTGAAGTTATTATTCCATTATTATTAAGGGTATTTTTCTTCATTTGTGTCACTCCCCCCACTCTACCGCCAAACATCCTTTCTGTAAGTAAGGCCGAAGTACATAAGTACACCATCACTACGAAGCGCTATTTTAAGTCAACCAAAGTCTTTTTTAATCACACAGACAACAGCAGTACAGTGCATATTAATTATTTAGAACATATGCGCAATTACAGCAGCTCAGGCTTGCATGGAATGCGCTAGCCCTCAGACAAAAAGGACAGGTATAGGCAACCTTTCCTTTAAGGCTGACTTAGGCAGTTGCGTTAACTCCATCCCTCCCAGATGACTGCTTAACGCACAACCCCAGACACGATGTGTGTAGGGATTACGAAGACAATCTCGCAGCCCGAAGACGACCACAGCCACATTCAAGGGCCTTTTGTCGGTACCTGTTCCGTCGGCTGAAACCAGCTTCAGATCATACACGAGCACCGGAGCGAAAACCCCCGGGGACACGTCCTCAGGTGCACGTGTGTGTTCACTCACCGGCGTTAGGGAAAGGCGGCCAGCGCTACCGAGGGACCCCCCGGGCCCTGCCCGGCCCTTCCCCACCCCTTCAGCAGGGCGGCGGGCACCTTCCCCAGCAGGGCGCCCCCCCCCGCAGATACCCCGCGAAGCGGATCCGCAGCCTCGCAACCCCCC
>NW_009270000.1:2277873-2332592 GCF_000687185.1 Egretta garzetta | reverse complement strand
GGGGAGCCCGGGGGGGGGGGCGCCCCGGCCGCGCCGGTCCGTCAGCCCTGAGGCTTCTCGCTAAAACCCACTGGGGTTTTCCGCGGGTGCCGTGCGGGAGCTGGGGCCGCAGCCGGGCCTTGGTTGCGAAGCAGTGAAGTCCTCCTCTGGTAACGCAGCTTTCCTTTTTCAGGGAAGTGATTTTTTTTTTTTTTTTTTTTTTTTCCTTCAAAGTGATTTTTAGTCAGTGGCCGAGGTCACAAGCACAGACTGAAATCCCTCATTTGTACAGCGGTGACTTGGTGACCTCCCCAGTGCAAGTCTGGGAAACCGTAGGGTTTCTAGGAATCTCCTCCCTAACTCTTGACACCTCCCTCCGTTAGCAGCAATGTGAACTTGCCCGTGAAGCCGGCAGCAAAAATCGGTATTTTGCAAGTTTGGTGCAGATACAGGCTGGTCTGGCAGCTGTTCCCAAGCAGAGGATGGGTGGAGGAAGCACGCTTGCGTGCATGTATCCATTCCAACGCAGAATGGCCAAGGACCTGGACACTGAAAATACAGCCACACTGTTTTCCTCCGTTGCAGGAAGAGGTTTTCTTTGCTGCACTTAAACTTAGGTGAAGACAAAGCCTGTTACCTACAACCTGGTCTTGCTTCCTGTCAGCTAGGATGGTGATACAGCTGCTCTTGCGAAAATTTAAATGTCAAACTTCTTCCCCCCCCCCTCGCCCCCACACCTTTGCTAGCATACAGAAGAATGGGACCACACTCCACTTCTAGTAGTGACACCTCTTCCCTGTCAAGAAAAACATCTGTCTTTCTATGAATCAAGTTGCAGTATTTCTGTACGTGCCTTACAGGCATCGCTACCGCATTGGGAAATACTCTGTACCAAAAACCTCTCGAGACAACGCTTTCTGAAAAATAAGGATTGTCTAATGCCGGGAGGCTTCTGAAACGTGTCAGGTGTGAATCGGGCCCTTTGGCTGATCCCAGCCCCTCTGTCTTACTGAGAGCAGAGCTGGATACTTGGAGAGGTGTTTAAAGAGAGCATGCCTTCTGTTACAACGCACAGCTCCACACCAGCGTGATCTACACAGCCTAGAAATCCTCAAGGGCTTGTAGGGAGTCAGCACGGCATGAATGGGGAATGCCGCGTTCTCCCCTGTATTCGCAGGTTATTTGTGAAAATCAGACTCCAGGGATTCAAGCAGCCTCGCTAGAAGGAAGTTGCAGGTTGCCGTTTCACCGCCTTTGTTCTCTCACGTGTGTGCGAGCTTGTCAAAGGGAAGAGCACAAGTACAGGCTATCTTGAACGACGACGTCAGTGTCCTGGCAAGGGGCTGCAAACCCACCACAATTCTGTATCTCTCACAGGATGTGAATATTGTAGCCAGTTTGCCTTTTATTTATCTAACAACTTCTGGGAAACCAGAGGAAAGGTCTTGGAATTTTTAAGCTAGTTAATTTATTAAAATTCTTGCTCACCATCAGTAACTTTATTGTCCCTGAGTAATTGCAAACCAGTTGCCTCAATCTGTTTTCATAAGAGAGAAGTAACGTAGGCCACAGTAGCATGGGTTATTCAATACTGCACTGCAGCGAGCTGTGAGGCAAGGGGAAAGCCGGCTACTGACCAGCCCCTCTGCTGAAATTGCTGGCTGATGAGTGCCTATCATGCTGATGATAGCACGCTACCAAGAATTTAAAAAAAACCCCAAAACCCAAGACAGACGCTTATAGTGTTGGTAGACTGGGAAGTAAATACAAACTTTGATTAGCAGGTACAAGTCATCCATGTAGCTCTGTTCACTGTGGTTTCCTTACTCCCCTAGCCATTTTTAGCAGGCTGAGTCAGAGGTACAACATCCTCCATGTGAATCAAACTAACTGTAGCCCATCACGAGGCCTCATCTGCCGTTACAGGGCAGGTAGGGAGACTTCAGCCATGCTGATTTCAGATCCAGTTCTGCAGGAAAATGCGGTTCCAGGGCAGTTCACAACAACACAGGCACTATAAAACTGTGCCTGCTGGGCTGTTGAAGTCAAACTGCAGATGTCATACTGCTTCATTACTGGTGTTTAAATGCGTTGCTTCTCTACTCAGGCAGTTGAAATGCAGTTTCATTCTGCCAATTTTTTCCACAGATTTATGGCTGTGTTTCTGGAGACTTGATTTAGCTATTCACATCTTGAGTTTCAAAATGAATAGCTAGCTACCGGGTAGTTATAAAAGCATTTGTTACAGAAAACAGATTATCAGTGTCAGCCCTGAGCAAGGTCTGGAGCAATTGGGTGCTAGAAAGATCTCAAAAGAATTCTAGCTCCTTGTGCATGGGGCCAAAAACCTGCAGGGAGGAAGCACACAGCCCTGCTACACTATTATTCAAACACAGGGGCTAGGAAATAGGAGTCTAGCTCTGGAGAAACGGAGTAGGTGTTTCACAAAGGACTTTCACAAAGGCTCTGCTGCTCCTCAGAAATGGTACTTGGAGGTAGGAGTTAGCCTTCTCTATCCTGAGTTCTCAGGGAATCCATAGGAAGATTCAGTTGCTCTTCCCTTTGACAAACTTTCCAACTTTCTGCCCTGTCTTTGTGCTTCTGACAGGGAGAAGTCCTGCAAGTCATTGTCTTTCACATACTGGTCCCCGAGTCAAAAATTATTTTTCATTGGTGTTTTTCAGCTGTAAGTCTAATTGGAATTTAGCCTTACTATAAACTGTGAGCTACAGAGAATGGCAGAAGTTGAAGTAGTACGGAATAAGTTATTACAGAAAAGCATTTTGATTTATCTAAAGCATCAGAGAGAAAAGAGATAAAAATAAGAACAGACCAATGTTCATGTTTTCTTTAATATATTTTTCATACTCTCTAAATTAGGTCCCACTTGTCCCAGGGCCCTTCTCCACTGTATCTGGATGAGGCAATCTAACCCCTTGCTTCTGTCTCAGAGTGCCCTAAATCTGATTTTGCTGGGTTTCTTTTTACCTATCTTGTTCCAGAACTCTACCTCTGTCCTGGAACACCTCAATAAGCCTGGTACAATTTACACTTTTTAAGATGGAGATGAAGTTTCAGCAGTGGATTTAGAATACTTAGAATACTCAGCAATTAAGTTAGAGTCACTGCTCGTTTAAGTAGAGAGAAGTAAAATCCTTCAGAATGGAATTAACTTTTTTCTTCTGTGTTGCAGAAAGCGTGACTGTGTATGTATATAGAGTGCTGAAAATACTAGTCAAAATCATAAAGACATCTCCAACACTTTTTCAATCTCAGACACAAATCTGCAGAATCCGCTTCTGTAATTTTGAATTATTTTTGAGGACTTGCTCTCCTAGTTAAATATCAGGCGTTGTCCCACGAAGGGGTGTTAGAATCCAGGGTATGGCCATCTTTTCCACATCAGCTGCCAGAGGGGTCTTAACGTGTGTCGGTGCCTGCCAGTGACAGCTAGTGAATACCTAAATGTGAGTATCTTGCCCTTCCGAATATATTTTATTTGGTAAGAAAAAAATTAAGTTCACAAGTACATTTTAAGGAAATGTATTTTTTAAGTAGCTAAAGGACTTTGTGCCTCACACTGTACCTCTGAGTTTTGCAGCAATGAAGGTGCCTGCCTATCGTGTCTTATCACTTAAATATTTATGAGTGGTGAGCTCTACATCTGTTATCATCACGCATTTTCCATACAGTGCAGCAACTAAGCAATACTACAAAGCCAAGCTAATCTTCAGAGCTGGCTCTCCACATTTTTCTATTAATATGCATTGTTGTTTTAAGGGCTAAACCCTGCCTAAGGACACACACATGAAACCACTATTGAAATGACTTGTCTGTTCTGTCAATAGACAGGGAGTATGCACTCATATCCTGGTAAAACAAAACAGGCTCACAGAACCTCTTCATCCAAAGCATTCCAAGGCTACTGAAATGAGTCTTTTGATCCTTTCCTCTGATTAAAGAGTTTTACAGTAATAGCAATTAGAATAACCTCGTTGTTGTGGTGAACTTCACTCCAGAATCAGCTATTCCTTCCTCTCACAAGCTTTCTGTTTTCCCTGCCTATTTTTCACAGGAAGCCTTTCATGTACAGAGAGCTATCAGATGGAAGGTGACTGATCTCTCGATCCTGGTCTCTTGAGCACTCATTTGTGGCTGCTCTCATTCAGCCTGTAACAAGGGCCGTGCTGTGGCGTTTCTGCACAGAGAAATCATGGAGGTGGCTGTGTCAGAGCAGGTAAAGTTCTTGGAAAGTCAAAAAGGAAAGTGGAAGATGAGACAGAGCAAGTAAGAGCAATTTCATGTGTTTTGTCATATTTTTATTATATTTTATAATGTTTATTTTTATCCACCCTTATTGTTGCTCTGGACTCAATATATAATCAGTCATATAATGGGATAAATTCATGTGCAGTCACACAGAGTTATTTTTACTGAAGCATATGAAGGTGTATAATTTTTGCTATATAAAGGATGCTAAATGACAGAGTGTTTTAGTGGTTTTTATTTTTTTCCCCAGAATGTGCTAATGGCCAAACATATGCGCACAGTTCCGGAGAAAACAAAAGAATACACAAGTATTAAATACTAACAGCTGCTCTGTTCAAGCGGCAGCCACATGCTGGCCTGTTTTATGAAAATTAATTGGAAGAACTTCCACACAAAATAATCATCCTACTTGAATTTTTAAGAGCCAATTTAAAATGTTTTACTTTCAGAGAAATTACTTCCTACAGAGTTCAGATCTATGTTTGGTTGTAAAAATACCTGCTCGGTATTGCTAGAGAGCATGAAATGTAAAGCCCAAATTGATTGCCAGAAATCCACCAGTTATAGCACAGTCCTGTCTGGGGAGTCAGAATAAATTAATCTAGATCATAAAAGGCGAATCTTTGTCTAAATGTCCTTAAAATCTTTTCAGTATGGCAAGTCTGCAAATTAATTTTCCCTCTTGTTCTTGCTCCAGTGAGCAATGAAAACAATTGATTGCATCTTTGTTACAGAAGCACAGGGGGTAATTGCAAATTAAAACAGGTGGACTTAATCGTTTTGTGTATGGAGAGTGAGGTAAGCTGTCTTGCCCCAATTGGAAAATACAAACATTATTTTTCCCATGTAATATCCTTGTTTCTACATTATGGATCTTGACTGGGGCCCTGTTAGTCTTTCACTTTTTAGAACAAATAAGAACCTATTCACTTTGACCTTTCACAAACAGGCCATAAATTTTAATATTCTAATCATTTTTGCTGATCTAATTTGGAGGGTCCCTCCAGTTTTCCTGCATTTTTCAGTTGTGCTTTTCACAGACAAGGTGCATTTGTGAAGGATTTTTCTCTATATATTCCTCTATACACACATACAGGTATCTAACTATATGTATGGCATTCACCAACAAATTATTTGCCCTTATACTGAGGATATGCCTTTGTACTTTCAAGCTTATGATGAAAAATGAGTAGTCAGCAAGGCCACAGATAACCTGTAGCAAACATATCAGCCTTAATAAACACCCTTTGTGTTTATTAAGCTCCCCCCCCCAATCCCTAGTAATTTAACATAATCAAAAATCCTTATAGGATGTATTTTGAAATGTTTGGAACATAATAAACATCATATGTTGCTAAGGCTTATTTTCCTTTTACTAGTTTAGCAGTAAATATTTTCTCACAGGTGTCAAGCAGCTTGATGCATAATGCGATTTGAAATGAGATTATTTAAAGATTACTTGTCAGCAACATTTGTACTTTTCTACTTCCATTTGGGATTTTTGGGATTATATATGCTTTATATTTAGCATCTGAACATTTTTCATTAGCTTATTCTCCGTCCTTCACTACAAAAATAGAATGGCCTCTACTGGGCTACAGAGGTTTTATTTTGGCCATGTTAGACTTTGTGTTTGTTTTTTCAGTTTTGAAATCTGCACTTCTTTCCCTCCCTTCTTTTTCCTAACCTGAGAGCAGGGAATATTGTATTAAAAATTCTAGGGACAAAAAAAATCAGTACACCCCACGGATGACAGGTTTTTGTGACACAAGACACAATTTTATGTAGACAGATTGTCCAGGTAATCATCTAGAGAAGACTGGGCAAGGCTGTGCAACCCAGCTTTACACTTTTCTCTTTCAAAGATATTCATAACTGCAATGGCCAGTAGTCAAGGTAAACAGAAAGGAAGGCATGAAAGGATGACACGGTGGGCTTATGGTTGGGTACTGAAGGCAGCCAAGAGCTCAGCTTGAGAGGCAAATGGAGGTTATGAAGCAGCCATGGCAGAGCTGTAAATCTCCCTTTCCTGCTATTAGTAACACTGCAAACAGTGGATTCTTGTGCAGATGTCCCTTTCATCCTGATTTTACATTTTCTTGTTGCTGTAGGCTTGTAGATGGGAGTACCACTTCAGGGTCTAAGAACCATTGCCACCTGATAGTCATATGTCACTCACATATGAGGAAACCTTGCCTCGCCTGCGCCTTTCAGCAAGCTGCTTAAATTTTCCATGCATTGGTTCTCGTATCTGTTGATGGGGTTGTAATTAGTGGCTATGCTACATCAAGGCATTTGGTAGTCTGTGACTGCCTCGAACTAAAGCATCTTGACTTTCTGTAACTGGAATAGACTGCACAGAATACGTTAATTTGAGCAGCTCTGTCAGCAGCCTATATGCCTACAAAGATGGTGAGCTTCTTCCCTTGCATATACACTGTGTTAGCTACTGATACCTTTGTCCCTGATTATTTCAGTTCCTTATGTTTGGGGAGTTTAATCGTGTCTTCTGGAACATAGCGCTCTGTTCTTTACAAAACTCTTCTCTGAGGCTTGTACACATAGACACGGCAACTGGCTTTTAAAAGAAGCAGTATGATCTGCAGCATATATCATAAGACAGAAAAAAGCCTAGAAAACATATTGAGAGACAGATGCTACCCCAGATATCAAAGTTTTTATTTCTGGATACTAGCTTTTCATCTGTGAAACTTGTGCTTTGGTCTGAACACTTTTGCTGCTCACTCAAGAAAATAACTAGTTGTACCATTTCATTTAGAGAGACGTTTAATTTGCGAGAAAAGTCATCGTGTCTATTTGTATAAACCTAAAGTGAAGGGATCATCTTCTATTAAGTGTGTATTCAGGCAGTATGTATATTTATATACACTCGGGTTACAGCATTATCCAGGGGCAACAGCTAAATAGAGCCACGTGCTTAAATAATCTTAATTCTATTCTTCTTGGCCCTAATTTGTGGTTCTGTAGTCACAAACATCAGTTTATGTGAACGGACTGTCAGTTTATGTGAATGGAAGATTCTTCACATTTTGGTGTGTAAAACTATAAAGCAGACGTAAAAAATATGCATTTGTCATTCAGTAAGATTATTTTCTGTATCCAACATTTAATTTAAAAGAGAATTTTAAGAGACTGGAAGCTGATGCTTGACCAACTAGATTTTGAGTTGGCAGTTCCATAATGAAGTTAAGCAAAACCAGGAATGTGTGTGTTAACTGCTGGTACTTAATGAAATGAGCAGCATGCAGTTGACCAAGGTTTCTATTTATTCAAATAAGAAGTGATTTCTCTTTTTGCTTAAAATTAGGTTTTCCCGTTCTTCCACTTACTTCTGGAAACTTAGGCCATTTATTTGGAATACGTACTCTGGCTGAATTGGTTTATAAACTGTTCCTATTTGGGCACTTGTTAATCAAGGTATGTGAATTGGGAAACACGCTTGAGACTTAAAGATTCCTCCAAGCAGTGACTACCAGAATCAGTTCCCACTATGGGAAGTGGCAGCGTTTGCTCCGCAAGTGAAACACTGCATTGCAGATAAAGGGAGATGGCAAAGTCAAGATTCTGTGCGCATGTAATGGTAACCACAGGAGTGAATTACAAATCTTAACATGCAACGCGAGTCTTATTAAAGTAACAGCAGAATAATAAATTTAATAACCCTCCTCTTTTTAAAAGTGTATTTGGATTCTGAAAGCACTCCTGCCCTTAAACAGCACAGTGCCTTTTAAAACCACATATTGGGTGACTTATTCTGTAGTGACTCACTATTTATTGTTCTACCAACAGCGTTTTGTGAGGCTGAGAGCTTCGTACCAGGCAAGCAGCTTAAATTGAGTTGCGTAATTTTAGCCATTATGACTTACGCACAGCAATAACCAGGATAATACAGTGAGAAAAGCTATGCTTTTACTGGGCATTTTTTTCAGAGTTCCTCTTCCAGACATAGCACAAGGAGAAATAATCTTTTATTTTCTCAGTGCACTTTCCCGTTTTTCATTCCATTAGCATTTTTCTCAAATGTTTTTTTCTGCTGCAATTCATCCAGCAAGCGTTCCTCTCTTTTTCCTTCTGTTCCTTTCATTTTAATAGCTCTTGCACTTACCTGTTTTTAGAGGGATTGTGAGTACACAAGCACATGTAAATGCATGTTCTGTCTTACATCTCTTTATTTGATTTGCCTTTCACTTGGTGTTCAGCCTACACTTTCTTCACAGGTTTTCAAGCTTCAAATCATACAAAGCACTGAAAAAAAATACTTCATATATGTTCGTTTCCTTGGTGCAAGGCAGAAAATAAGAAGAAATATATGAGCCCACAAATGTGTCTGGGTCATCACAAAAGCAATGTGCTCCATAGAGATTTCTTCCAGTGGCAGCATCAAGACACTGAAAAATAAGATGGTGAAGCAATGCTGGCAAATCTAGTGTGATGGATCCAAGCACTGTCTTATCATCATGATGAGTCACAGCATCGTAATACGGAGATTCCAGGAGCTAACCACACTCTGTTTGGGTAACTCAGTACTGAAAAGGATGAGTGACAAAAGCCTTTATAATGACAATTTTTCCCTGTAATTGGAAGCAGGAGATGATTCGCTGTGGCTTGTTCCTTTCTTCATGGAGGCCTGCTGACAACACTGCACAAGGGTATTTCTATAGCTAGGTTGTAAGGCGGTCTGATTATTCCTGAGGTCTAAAGTGTAATCAAGCACTGCATCCATCTTCAGGGAATTAGTTCAGTGGGTTTCTTGCTCAGAGCCCAGAGCTAGGTTGGCTGCTGCCATGCCCTCTTATGGCATATGTTTAAGATGGTGTGTGGGTTTTTATTTGGGGATAACTAATCCCACTCCATTGATTATAGAAGGAAAGCCTAGAGTAGATGCCCAGTTTTTATACCACTGAAGTTGTAAGATGAGTAAACCATCTTACTACACAAATGCTATAGGTCTTACTGAAGTCAGATAGGTGTTACATAGCAAGTGCCAGTGCTACTGGCCAGTTTCATGTGCACACAAGTCTGTCTAGCCATTCCGTTTGTGTAAAATCAAGTAGCTCCACATATTTTTTTAACTTTCTGTGGGTCCCAAGTGAAAAATAATGAATTCACCTACCCTAATAGTAAAAGCCTTAACATTTTTGTCTGGATTTGGTGTTGGAATGTGCTCCATAAGCACAGCTATGCCAGAAATGCAGATGCATGTGACAGTGTTACGGTGCCTGTTGGTGCCAGCCAGGGCCGTTTTGTGCATTGCTGTTACAGGACATTCACAAAAACTCTACATTAGTATTCCCTACTGAAACACGGGAGACTTCATTTTACCTATATGAAAAGCAAACTTTTGTTTTCAAACAGGTCTCTGGGCCTCAATAAGTTTCTGAAAGCTGCAGTTACATTTTCAAATGACTACTTGATGCAACTGCTTTCTGCAATTTGTGTGAATTTGTTATAGCTGGGAATGCCTACACATTATTAACACACACAAGTAAATCCCATGGAAGCGTTGCAAATTATACCCAAGAACGTTATTTCAAAGACGCATAGGAATTCTCCAGCAGAGATTATTATGTAGGTATGAGACTCTTACCTCAAGAAAAGCCTTGATCAGGCACCTTGGGTTATACAATGAGCAAATGCAAAGGGCCACATGGAATAATCACTGTTGTCCAGATTGTGAAGCCATTCCATTGAATCTAATCCCTGCTTGAGGCATGGTTGTCCCTTTGATCACACTCCAGCCCTTTCTTCTTCAACTTGCACCTGCCCTTGCTGAAGCCTGCCCTATTACTGCACTCTGTTTTAGCATACAGATAAATTAAAATATATGATGCCAGAGGCTGAAATTTAGGCATATGCAACGCAGTCTTCGGTTTTCACCAAACTAGAAATTTGTTGTGCTTTCTAAATGACTCTAAACTCTGCCTCTTCGTTGCAGCCCTGAGCTGCAAAAAAACTTCTGTTTTTTCCTGTCTAGAAAGTTTCACTCTATTACAGGAGAAATGAGGACACCTATCCAAGGTGACAAAATGCTACCTACGGCTTCATTGCCAGGGCACTCTCTACAACTGAAAAGACAGGCATAGGATATATTTATTTACTTGACATGATAAAATTTTATGATATGCCCTTCGTAGGCCTGGGGAGGAAACTGTAGGGCAAATGGAAACTTCTGTACAGCTGCAGGGAATAGAGGAGCCAGGATTTGCCTTGGGCAACTGCAGAGAGGCAAGGGTCAGCCATAGAAAATATCAGTGGTCAGAAACGACTCTCCAGAGCTCAGTTTCCTCAGATCTGAGAGGAAGAACTAGGAACAAAACCTGATTATAGCCCCAGTAAAGCTGGGATGCAGACACGGGTGTTTGGATTGGGGCCACTTGCATCATGTCTTAAGCAGAAAGCAGTTTCTACTAGAAATTGGTATATCAGAGGAAGTTCATCCCAGTCAAAGTTATATTGAAGGGTTTAAGCTCAGCTGTACAACTGTCTTCTTCACAAATAAAAAGGAGGCCAGTGCTCAGTGCCTCTCAGAGATGCATGCGTGAGAGGGCCCTCTGAGGGGAACAGAAGAATAGGCAGGAAGGGGTGTGGAAAGCTATCTTATGACTAATTGCTGTTTGCAGCTGCAGATAGACACGTGCTTAATTATCTGCTATATGCATGCAAATTTGGTTTGCTGTCACTAGAGTCCAGATGTTCCCTTCCATTATACTAAGTACAACAAACAAAAGGAAAAGGGTCAGAGAGCAAAATAAAAGGGGCCAGGAGCGGCAGCTTTGTGCTATTTTCCTTCCTGTCATATGCTAGGCCTGGCCTACCATTTTTCTGAACTCCCCCAACAGAGACAGAGATTCGTGAATCCATAGGCTGAGTATGTGGTCAGAGAGGAGGTGAAGGCTGAGAAAAGCTCTTGCCCCAGCTCCCCTCTCAGGGCAACACCAGGGAGGGGGGGCAGGCAGGCACCCAGCCCCACAGCGGGCAGAGGCTGGGCTGAGGAGGGGGCTGGGGCACCCAGGATGCCAATTCAGGCACGCAGGAGCTGCCCAGGAGCGTAGCACTGAGTCTCGGGTTGGAAGGGAGCAGTGGCTGGGCGCCTTGACACCACCACGTAGCCTGCAGTTGTTCAGTCAAGCTAACAGTCATCGGTTTCTAACCAGCTTCTCTCCTGTAGACGTTTCCCTTGGCAGGGGTAAATCCTCTCAGAGCAGTCTTAAGGCTTACTTTTCCTTGCATACCTTTCCTTCTTCAACTATAAAGTCTTTTTCTTTCTATCCATCCTCTAGGCTCACATCTGTTCTTTATGTAGATTTTTGTACTGATAAAAAAATACAGTATTTTTTTCACAGAAAGTTGATCGAAACATTCTTTAACTCTGTAGCAAAGTGCTTTTCATAAGATCTATACAGTGTGTTCCCAATGTTTGAAAACAAGAGGCTACCTAAACAAGACTAGATCCTTTTCTCCTATCAGCCCAAATCAGGAACAATAGAGCTATGTTGATTCATACCGATCATGCACCTGGCCTTTATTCTGTTTGATGGCATTCAATCTCTCTTTGGAAGATTTAACCTATTCATTCCATTTTAATTAAATAACAATGATGACCATTGGTGCTTTTATGGTATCTGTTTGGAATTCAGTTTGTTCTGAGTATATACGTCATGGTGATTCTCTTTATCTTTTGTGTTAAATGCAATATAGATTCAGTGATCACATGTCCTCTTAAGTGGCTCAGCAGTGGGAGCGTTTCCTTCCTTTAACACGGCAATATCAAGTTACAAGAATCTGATTAGATACTACTTATAAGTTCAAAATTTGGTCCTACTCTTCTGCATGCAGGGGTAGTGACGTTCCCAGAAGGGTTTTCTTTTCTTTGAGCCTGGTGAAGGCGTAACAGGATGACTGCAGCTGCTTCTGGTTTCGAGCAGCATGGGAAAGGGCCAAGCCCAGGCAGGCTCTTTGGGCATTCCGGCTGGCTGGCTCGTGGATGGTGGTCTGAGCCCACCCCCCAGCGCTGCCTTCACTGCTGACACTCGTCAGGCAGACCAGTTTATCTGTGTGGTCTCCTCGCTTCCACCCCTATTGCTGATGCAAATACCCTTTGCGTTTGTGTAAAGTTTCCATTTATGTATATTTGCGTACAAAGGGTTATCTTAGGTTTTCTGGAGACTGTGTCCTGCCCTGTATTATATAACATTTCATCTGCAATAACAATTCTCTATAAACCTTGGCACTATCTTAGAATACATTTTTTATAAACTGTATGTAAGATTTTCTGCATGTTTTAATAAGGTGTGTGAGCCAAGGTCCTGTGAAGTGGTTAGATCTTTCCACTAAGCCACTGAACTTTGGATCACGCCTACATGTTTTCTTCGAGAATGGCCTAGAGCACCTTTAACTTCTTTACTACTTAGGTTACTGTCCCCAGGGGTATGTCATTACCTTTTATTTAACTGAGTACAGCAAAGGGAAAGTTAGATCTTTATTACTGATTTGATACCTTGTTCTCAGGTAAATTTTATTAGTTGAAACCCTTACTTTAGCCAGAGGAATCAGTATCCAGGTGTATTACTGGCTCTCCAGGTTTGCAGCATCTGAACAGTAATTTTGATCAGAAAGTAGTCAGAAGGATCTAGAGTTAAGATTTATGGCAGGTGCTGTTACCTAACAGTATAAATCCTCTATTAATACTGCATGCTGATAGATTTTGGCTCATTATGTTATTAACATATTGTTAATTAAAACTGTGTCTGCAAGAGCTGGACACAGAGCCATTTATTTCTGTGTCCTTTGAAATGATTTTCTTCATTATGCCTTCAGGCTTCAAAAACCAGATCCACACAGTTCTTTCCAGATTGAAATTCTAACAGTCTTCTTCCATATTAATTTATAAATTACTGACATTCCTATGAATGTAATTATTCATTCTTACCAGTGCATAGTCCTCCTATGACAGGAATCTTAGACATAGGCTCCTTCACAATAGAGAAATCGGTTGCTGTTCCCAGTTTAAATGTAACCGAACAGAGACAAAAGATCATGATGCCAACTATCTGTCTTTTTATCCTGTGTAATAATGCAGCAGTGCTCAATCTTTATCAACGAGCGGGTGACATCTTAACAAAGAAACTGCATCTCACGGAACATTTCACATATGCTTCACATTCGGAACAACCTGTAGGAAACACAGCAATTGGCTGAGGTGCAAAGTAATGTTAGGAGTGTGTTTAAAAAAAAAAAATCTTACCTATTTTGCAGCTATCAGCTGGCAAAACAGGAGACACAGTGTGATATGAACAACAGGTCATAGTTCGGTTTCATTGCTACAGAGGATCTCCAAAATTGACAGAGAGAACATAAAGACTTGGTTATTTTGCTTGCGTTCTTTATACTCAGAGGATGCTTCAGTGCAGCTCTGGCAACGACCAGCCTCTTGCAGTTTTGAGATGTCTGGGCGAGCTGCACAAAGGAGGTTTATGCCTTGCAGTCCTAATGCCTTCAGTGAAGCTATAACATTGTATTATGGCACTATCCCCTTTAAACGTTAAGTAATTCCTTTTGCCTGGGACATCCATTTAATGTATTTTTAGAAAATACAGACAGATTTACAGAAGACTGGACCACTGTGCCCTAAATTTCCTTACATCACTGGAGAAAGATGCAGAAGTTTTTTTTAAATGAGGAAACCACAAAGAATGGTAAGAGGCAAAAAGCATGGCAAGAGTTCATTACAAAGCTGTAATGCGTTTATAGCATTTACAGTAAGACTGCATCTTCCAGGATATTTTACGAGGAGCAGAAAGGAAGCAGAGGGGAGAAAAAAATGCAAGTAATTCACTGAGGACTCCAGAAAAGGCAAAGCTGCTATCCAGAGGAAGGGATGAAATGAAACAAAATGAAATGAAATGGCTCACAGGTGACCCCAAACAAGTGGTTACAAAACTGGAGAAAGTTAACTCACCCAATTAATTTTGCTGCTGACAGAAGTAAAAGGTCGATGGCTCTGGATTTCACATGAAAGCTTTACAGTAACGAAAGCACAGACCTTCAAACTCAGATATGGGAAGACTGTTAAGAAGTTTTATTGGAAGGTTTTCGTTTTAGAAACTTAAGTTACAGTATTGTTTATTAGCAGTGAAAAGTAAAAATTATTTCCTTCTATATATATGCTTTTTTCTACAGTAAACGTACATTTATTTCTACAGTGCCCTGTGATCTGTTTAATTTTATTTGCCTGCAGTTCTCAGAGTTAGACTTCTAACTGACTTTCAGCTCTCATTAATCTGGCTGTGTTTTGTAGTTACAATAAATGGAACTCAGGGACCTTGGTGTCGTCACCTCAGATAACATGATCCTATTAAATCTAATCCAAATTAACCGGAGGAGAACCCCTTGGCCCTTGATACTTATATGGACAAGAGAGATATTTAGTGTTAGCAATACCAATGTGGTTTAGTGTGGAGAGGAAATCTTCTGCTCTCCTTATGTAATTGATTTGGCATTCAGGTGAGCCATGATGGCAATCTAAACACACTGTTAAAGGGTGTGGGATTTTAGTCATGCACTCTCAGTGTATTGAACACTGTTTACAGTGTTCACACAATTAGATTGTTTTTCATTAAACTTTTCAAAACTTTCCTCAGAAGCTTGAATTTGTAGAGGTACAAACCATATAGGAAAACCTTGCCAGCAGACATTAACATGTGCGTTTCTTTGGTTATTACTTCTAATTTTAAGGTGAATGAAGCAAAATGCAAGCCGTAATACCTTTGCACCCTTGAACACAAGCAATGAATATTAATGCGGGCTTAGAAAGGATGACTGGAGTTGAGAGGTTTTTACCATTGAAAATATTAGTATTACTTAAAGGCTTGAATACCAAATAGTAAAGATGACTAGAAAATAAAAAATTACAGGGAAAGCCTCTCCTGTGGGTGTTATTTACTTTTGTTCTAACACAGGAATTGATAGATATGGGGGGCACTGGAAATGCTGTAGACAAAGGAGGTAAATAATCCATGGAAGTTACTGTCAAATGGCAATACTCAGACGATGAAAGCCTTGGAAATACTACTTACAGCAATTAAAAAAAACCCATGATACAGTGTTTACCCAAGGCTCACATTGCTATTTATTTGATAACGTTTCATCTTTCATACTAAAAAGATATAGTCACTTCTGGTCTGCTATAAAAAGTATGGGAGGAATTGTTTATTTTGACTTTAAGATCTTTTCTGGTGAACCTGAAGAGAAGGCATCTTTACCATTAAAATTATGTCTACAATTCATGACTTGAAATGCTTGAAAATTCAGGCTCTTGTTTTCCAGATATGTCCCATGTGGGAAAATTTAGAATATTCTAAGCACAGAACAGACAATGCATGAAATACAGTTCAGTGTCCATGTGGATTTCTTCAACAGTAAGAATTCTTCATCAGACTAATCTACACAGGACAACTTTCCTCATGTAAAGATTATCCACTGTCTCTTCAGTATCAAAAAGCTTTTTACTCAGTGTTTATCAGCCTGATATAGATTTATCTATGTTAAAGTACAAAACCTAAAACAACTGAAAAAGTTGGCTTTTATTGATTGTCCCAAAAATGCGTGACAACCTGACTGTATGGAACCAATACAACTGAAGAAACAGGGGGGGGAACCCAACCACCAAGAACCTTAAAAATCAGAGAGACTTTTCTACTTTTTTGTTACACATTAGGATTGTACTGGAATTAATACTTACTAATCATTATAGCTTACATTTACTCAAGTCTTTAGACATTTTTCATTTCTTCTTGTCAGCATTAAAACTACGTGGGATAAAATAAAATCAGATGGAAGGGAACTGAAATCCAGGACTGGCTCCAGGTTGTGATGCAAAAGTCTTTGCCATATTTGCTTTTTCTGAGGGGGGGAAGGGAAGAAGGAAAAGGCTGTTTTGTGACTAGGGAAAATCTGCTTCAGAGAGCTGTCTGGTGGGCATGAGACATGGAATGTTACTAAAGAATTGCTTGGTAAAGTTTAACCATTCTTCCTTTCTCCTTGTGGAAATTTTCAGTGCCAACTAAGGCCAGTAAAACAATTGAGTATTTCCACAGTTTTGGTCACCTGAATATTTGACAAGCAGGGGGCTTTACACATAGAAAGGATTCAGTTGTTGTTATCTGAAAAGATGACTTCCAAACCCCACCACCTCCAGGCCAATGGGTGTTTCTGTCCCATGTGGCAGGCATCCATACAGGAGAAGCTGTTTCTGCAGAGCATCTCCAGAGAGAGGGTTCAGCCATTACATGCCAATCTTCTGCTCCCTCAGAGGCCTCAACCCTGGCACACTTCCACTGCGTGCCATTTACTCCAAAACTAGCTCTACAGCTAAGAAACCTCTGCATGGACATAGATTTTGCCTGTAGTAGAGTTGCCATAAAAGAAAAAGCAACATGGGATTTGGTGTGAAGAGCTTTCTCACGCTTCTTCCACCCTGCAAAGCTGCAAAGGACTTGAAAAGCTGCAAAAATTTGATGAGGGATTAATGACCAAAGCCATAAGGGCTATTGGTCTGGCGTCTTCTTCTGTTAATCCAGCTAGCCCCTCATTCCAAACATGCTGAGGACACGCTGCTGCTGCACCTTGAGCAAGAAGGCAGTGGAAGGTGGGAGCAAACATTGCATTAGTGGGAAGGAGGGTTTGTTTGCATCGCTGCCTACTCCCTTGTAGGACCAGGCTTAGAAAATGTTTTAAATTTGCAAAAGAGGGTTGGCATCAGGGAATTGAGGGGGGAAAAAAAAGTAACTATCAAAATGCTGCTTCTGAATGATAGTGGAAGAAGCAGCCATGTCAAGTCTATTCAGCCCGGCTCTGCATTCAGAAGAATAAAGCAAACTGGGTCCCCCGCCCTCCACCACGGGTCACGATCATGTACAAAGTAAAGACTCAAATGTCAAAGGAAACAGTTTTGCTGGTTTAGTCCTGCAATTCATGCTACATAACTGTAGCAGGTGCAACTGCTGTTCCTAATATAACTTGTCTTCATTTAATCAGAAAAAAAAAGCCTATGGAGGAGACTTTCTGGCTCTGAAGATTACAAGAAAAATTACTCTCTTTCTGAGGTTTTTATATAACCAAATTCTAATAAGCAGAGATGATGGACTCCTGCTTATTCAGGCAAATCAGCTTCTTAAAGCTACAGAAATTTTTGCATAAAGCAAGCAGGATTTAGCAGCCTGTAAAAAGCATGAAAAAGAAACTCCAGGTTAAAATAACTAAACAAGGAAATGGATGGTTTTAAGAACATACTGCATTTATTTGGCCCCAAAATTCCTAGCATTGTAACAAACTCCCAGAGTTTCATGCCTTAAAGTGCTTCAAACTCCATTTATATTATTATTATTACTTTTAACATTAATGTACATTTCTGTATAAACATCAACAATCCAAAGAGATTTATATTTTTATAAAATTCTTTATATTAGTGGATCAAATTTGCTCTCAAGATGACAGCATTAAGGCAAATTTCCAAAATCAAGTCTATACTGTTGTGGGTGAGAGCAGAATTTGGCCCGGTACGGTATATACAATTACATTTTCTGCATATATTTCAAAAGGCACGATGGGTTACCTTGGAAATCAATAAAATTTAAAAGGGAGTTTATCAAAGCAAATACTTCTAATTTGCTTTGGCGCAGTCCACATCCAGAGGATGCATTTGCTCACCAGCTGTTCTGAATAACCAGCCCGATGACAGTGACATGGTGAGCAGCAGAAGGGGAACCCACATTGCATGAATTCACACGGTACTTCACCAGACCCAACCTGATTGCGTGTACAGGTACCGTACAGCAAAGTTACTTCACCGGGCACCCGTGCAAACTCACTACTCCATGAACCTCTGAAATGCTCCTGGTGAAGACATGTTTGTCATTGATACTAATATGCCGAAGGCAGCCAAAAAATGGGTCTTTAACTGGAAGCCACAGTGTGTCCAAATTTGCTACAAAAAACAAGGTAGAAACATTAAGTTAATAAAATGAGAATGATTTAAAGAACTTTAGTTACTGCAAGGCTTTTGAAAGAGGGGGAATGATATACGACTACATGCATGAGCAGGACCTTTGTTTTGGGAAGGAAAAAAAGCCAGTAGGTACGTGAAAAAATAAGAAGCCATACCTGGAATTTTGCCAAAGTAGAGTGGCTGATGAACACGCCTAGGAGGAGAGGATGGAAGTCCAGTGGTATAGTTACTCTGTGTGCCCACCTCTAGCTGCACCGTGTTCTCCTTCTGAGAGACTGCAAAGCAGCATGTAAATGAGTACTCTTTCTCAACCATATTAAAGAATCAACTAGATATGGCCCTATTTTTAAGTAGCATCTCTCTTGAAATTTAACTCATAAGAAAAATAGATTTTATTTTAATTCAAAGTGAGATTGACACATCTAGGTACTCTGGGGCTAAATACAGCCCCAAAACCCCATCTTATGTAAAGCCTTGAATTATCACGAGACACTTACATTGTTCTAAAGAGTATTCTCAGAATAAACAGAAATGAAATTCTTAATAAAAATCTGGAGCTGCAATGCTCTGTGCCCACTGTCCTTTCAAAGTTTCAGAAGAAGTGGTATGATACAACATACCTGCAATAGTATGCCACTGTCCATTAGACAGAGGTTGCTCAGGTGTGACTGATGTCTGGAATTCTCCAGCACCACTACTTCCAGCAGCGATGACCTGTAAAAAAGTTGTCTTTTAAGTTACTGTGGCAAAGAAAAGGGCAACAGAAAAATACAGTACTTTAAGTAATTTCCTGAACTTGTGATGGCTAGCTTTCACCTACTTTTAAGAGTCAGAGTAATTGTATACATATTTCAGAAATTATCATCTCCAAGAGGAAAGTAAATTTCCCTAATAGAATCCCAGGAGAGGATATTTGACAAATTTTACAAGCATAAATATGCACCTTTGTCTCTCCCCCTCAGTCTTACAAAACGATGTTAATCCTTTTTACTTAATCTCTCTGAGACAAGGTCTTTCCTACTTGGCCTTCCTTTTCTTTCCCAAAGTAGTCATCTACACGCTTGGTGTTCTCCTGAGAGAATCTCTGCAATATATTTCTCTGGCCTTTCACACAATTTTGGACTACTCATAAAGCTTGCAGCCTGATTATTTACGATAACATTTTGAACAAGCAACTGTTTGTGCTTTCTCACATCTTGCTTCTCATCCCTTGTGAGTGCGTTATTTTTTTTTCAATGTCTTCCTTTCAAACTCTCTTTTGGTGTGATGGTTACAACAAACTTGGTAATGGTCAGGTAACTGATATGCTGAGTCCACTTCCTATCAGGCTGATTGATGGTTTCCCTTCCTGTTGCATCCTGTCCACACTGACAGCCAGCCGTGAAGCTAAGTTACTGCTGGAAAAAGTGGTCAATCTTGCCCCTAAGAAGTCCCCAGCTGTTGATGCCCCTGCTTCCACGTGCTAGTTGTGTCTTGAACCAGATCAGTGATCTGGGGGAAACTAACTGATGATAAAAAGATAAATAATAAAAAACAAGTTCCCTATTCTGGGGAGAGAAGAGCAAAACTGAGCTTTCTGAAGTTAGGTAGACTCAGGCTGGTTTAAACCGCGCCATGAGACAGCAGCTTCTGTGGAGCACCAACATCTTTCTATTTGATGTCTCTCCAGCAGCAACCACAATAGTTTTGTAGTCCAAGACTCACATTCTGAACCTGTTACATTATGAAAAAGCAACAGTGATAAGACGCACCCATCAACTAGAGAAGATGATAACACAAAGCAAGACTGCTCAAGTTCTATAACGACTGTGGTTATGGAGCTGCATCAGTACAGCCACATGATGACTGATGTAGGAGAGGGAATAAACCACACAGTTCTGTAGCCTCTGGCCAAAACCCCAGTGGGTTTTTGCAAAGGCTCAGAAGCTTGAGAAAATTAAGACTGTGCCCTACTGCTGCCTGCTGTGAAGAAAGCATGTGGAAGCTAGTGTGCACACAACAGAAGCTGCTAATGTAAGCACAGGTTAAATGCTCAATTTTCCATGCAATGGTTTTAAACAACTCCGAGGAAGTTGTTTAATGTTATACCTCTAGACAAACGTTGTTAACACATAAGTCCAGAGCTCAAGGTCAGAATTCCCCCCTGCTGAATGAGGGCAAAACAGCTGAGATGGAAACAACAGCCTGTACTTACCTTTCCTCTTTCCATGTAAATAGTCAAGTAGTTGTCTTGCTTGCTTCCAGCATGGAGGAGTATACCTGTTGAAGTCCTTGGTCGAATGGTAAAAACAATCCTAAAATCCAAGCCAATCAGCAAATTACCTGTGGAGAATTAAGCAGTAGGTAGAGGAATGATCATAGGAGGAGATAATTGGAAACCCACGTAAAAAATAAACTAAAAAATCCTTACACATACACACTTAAGACATAATTTCATATACCATAATCTCTACACATCTTACCAACGCTGACATATCCTCCTTCATTAAAGAAATAAATCCCCGTGTCCATGGGAACATCCAGACATGGAAGTACGTCATTTTTTTGCTGAGGTGCATTCATGACTTTTCCATTCATCTTAAAATTCTTCAAGCAACCCTTGAAACTATTCTTTGGTATATTCTGAAAGCATATTACAAAACATGAACAGTAAAGCATGATGGCAATTTTTTTAGTAAGAATACCCATTAGTTCTTTTGTACTGTTGGACTGTAGAAAGCCAACTGGCACTAAAAGCACCTAAAACCCATCTCTGATGCAGTGAAAAGGTATTCCAAAATTTAAAAAAAAGAGTTTAAAACATGAAACTAACCATTGATTTTGAGTTAACATAATTCCTGCTTGCAGAACAGATACTTCCCAATGATGTATCAAAAAGACAATGCAACAGGAGTTATGAAATCTCAAGTACACCCTTCCTTTCCTAAAACGTTGTTTATTTGAATCTGATGTTATAAAATGCCCTGCATCATTAACTGTCGAATTTTTAAAGTAATAGGAAACACACATATTTCAGATTAAAATCCAATTCTACATTCGTAATTCCTTAATGAGAAGGATTCCTTTGCTTCTCTACAGGTTATCGCTTAGTCCACTGAGGTAAATATTCTGCGGGAAGAGGGTATTACCTGGAATTACAAATGAAACTTTGGTCTTTTCTATTTTTTAAAGAATAGAAAGGAAAACAGCACATCGTTGTTGTTATCAGTGTCTCAGCAACACATGTTGAAAACATGGGTCCAGCTGAGAGCTGTGTGAACAGGTGAGGAAAAAGATCCATAGTGAACAACCGCAAACACCAGTCACAGATGGTGCTTGCTCATTGCTTGGAAATATCCCCCAAACTTTTCAACATGGAAATCCTGCATACTGACATTTTCACATGTAATTAGTGCGGCATGGGGAATGTGGGGGGTGGACGTGTCCATTATTTACCTGTCTTTTCAGTGATGGCAGCCCTCCCACGTAGATTGGTGGCTTAATGCTGATGGCAGAATTTGTTGCTAATCTTCCGTGCTCGGCCCTTAGACCATCAACAACAAGGCGGACATTCTTCCCATCTGTGCTGAAGACCACCTTTGCAGGGTGGAAACACAACAGAATGAAAAACCCCAAGGCCAAGGAAAGCCACTGGAGATTTTTTTCTTTAATTTAAACACCATATTGTTGAAATACTAAACAGAAAGTAACATGCTAGGACCATCAGTCTCTATAAGCTCTCTCAGACAGAGACCTGTCAACCACATGAACTTTCAGGCATAGGAATCAACTTCAGGTGACCAAAATTGAATTTCTAATAACTTAAAAATCCAATAGGCTGTGCCTGCTGAATGCTAGTTGTGGTTTCACCATGGTTCCTGTGCCATACTACTTACAGTGTGCCACTGCCCGTCATTGTATTTCATACTGGTTTTAATTTTGATTTGTTCTCCTCCAGAGCCAAGTGAAAATACAAAACGTCCTTTTGAAATGTGGAGAGCCATATAAGAGTCCTCAGACTTTTCCTCCATGAAAACTATTAATCCTCTTGATGATTGAGTCCGTACATCTACAGAAAAATGTAACCTGTAGTGGAAAGTAAGCACATTCAAATATCGGTCTATCTTGTTAGTTGTTGTATTCCTTCTGTTCTCCAGAAAAATGCCCATGAAACTCCATTTGTGGCATGCAAAATAGCTTTTGGGTGGAATCACCGTGTACTACGTTGCCTGCATTTCTGAACGTGAATGAAAGTTGACATATTCAGGCTTAGGACTTGGCATCAATATGCACTGTAATTGTCCACCACATCCAAGTCAGTCTACTCAGTTTGGGTAAATGTTAGCAAAGAAAAAAAAAAGTCTGAACCTTTAGAACCACTCTTCTGTTATGCCCCAAGACATAAGCAAGAAGAAAATCCTAGCTCTTAGCACCCAAAGATTCAAGCAGCTTTGACAATTCAAGTAGTAGTAGGAGAACAGAGAACATTTGCTTTACCTGTCTGGAGGTGATGGTGGAGAAAACATGTAGGATATGAAACTGTTGGGTGTGTTTCCAAGGAGATAAGCTTCACTGTTGACATTTAACTGAGTTGGTAAAGTGTGGTTTTGTACATTAGCGGCTTTCATATAATCAAGGTATTTTTCATTCTGTAAGACAGAGTTGAAACATTTACTGTGCATGAACATGAAAAAAACCACTTCAATCTACACATTTAAGAGTTCCCACCTGAGGCAGTCAACAGCCTTCTCTAAATGACAGAGAAGCTGTTGTCATTCTGGACAGGTATGGGTTTAGCATGGAACTCCAACACAGAAAGAGCTTGCTTCAGATGTGAGATGAAAGGAAAATAATAACACCCAAGTACCAGTTCTACAAACCATGGCTGTGCAGACAAAGCCTTGGCATCAATATGGAGCGAAGATGACAGTAAAAATAAGCATACCTTGAGCATCTTAAACCTGAAAGGATTTTTAAATTCTTTCAGCAGCAGTGGTTCAAGGTTCTCATATTTGTGGCAAGCTCCAAGGGATACCCCAGTCTTTGCAGTATATTTAACAAGATCTTGAACCGTAGGGAGATGACCTGTCCTAGAGTGATGAAAGCAGTAAGTGCTGTGACACAGCATTCCTTTTCTTTATCGTAATCAACAACATATTGTAAAACTGTGTTCTGTACAAAATAGATTTCCCAGTGACCTGATATTAAAGTACCAGTTTTCATTTTTTGATGAAAAATGTAGGTTCAATGCTGTAAAAAATATTCATATTTGTCCTTGTTCTGCCCATTTCTTTGTGGCTATGGAAAAAACTCTGATGTTTTGTTCTCATCTCTTATGAACAACGTATTTTTTGCTAAAAGGTATCTATTCAAAAAACAAAAAAATATTGCCATTGAAAGAAAAGGGGGAAAAGTGACAGCAGCCTTGATTGAATAGGATTTCTGGATCAGAATACAAAACTTCGCTGGTTAATTATGCATAACCAGTGGCAGATCAAGAAAAAATGGCAACATCAGGTCCTGCTATCTCAATGATTCACTCTCTCCTAAAATAAGATGTTCTAATGAGATTTGTCAAGGGGCAAAGCTCATCACAATATGTAGTTTTAGTACTATAGCCAAATTATCAGAAAGACTGTCAAAACCAATTTCTTGTGTGTATAAAGAATAATATTAAGTAATACTGTTTTTTCATAAGTTGTACACAGCATCTCTAATCAGTAAATTACAAAACACTTTACAACTATAAAAACCAATGAAACTCCTCGCCTGTGGTTTTCTATGAGAAGAGTGGTGGAGCTGGGAACAGAACCTGCACTTCTTCAATTCCAGTCTGGTTCTGCATTTGCTTGATATTAGCTACAATATTAATTCTCCATCTATTTTTGTATTAACAGCAATTTTCCAAATCTTGCTTCTGACGGGGAGGTTAATATATAAGTTACTTTGTTGTCTTGCAGTGCGTTAAATGAAGATATAATTTGAGCAACCTGATCTATTGAAAGATGTCCCTGCCTGCTGCGGCAGGGGGATTGGACTAGGTGATCTTTAAAGCTCCCTTCCAACCCAAACCATTCTGTAATTCTGTGATAATGAAATGAAAATACACTATTTTTTTGTAAACTCTACACCTGTATAAACATTCATCAAAACTTAGCTAAAACAAAGCCCATTGGGACATCACTTGTGACTCAGTGACTACTTTTCTTTAAATAACATATTTATGCCTAATTTTTTTCCTAAATTTTATCTGTAAGGTGTCTCTAATAACCAGAAAAACACATGTG
This sequence comes from Egretta garzetta, assembly GCF_000687185.1. Taxonomy (NCBI): domain Eukaryota; kingdom Metazoa; phylum Chordata; class Aves; order Pelecaniformes; family Ardeidae; genus Egretta; species Egretta garzetta. The sequence goes on along the minus strand of NW_009270000.1, from coordinate 2,308,052 downwards.
AAAAAAGAGACAACATAAATCAGGGACTTGCCTTTTATACATATGCTCTCTTTGTTTGTGTAATTATTTTGGTTCTGCCAGTAAGCTTTGCTCATTTCATTAGCCGGCTCCCTATGTAGCTGTAATGATACAATCTAGCAGATCTTTTTGGATGCCTTGTTGGGATAATTCCAATTCACTATGTTGAGTTCATTCTTTGATTAAAAGACTACTAAACAGGTATGAGAAAGCTTCACACATGTAGAAGATGACCAGTTTAGCAAAAAGTGATTTGAATATGATTAAAGAAAGAAAACAGGCCAAAATGCCTGAAACTAAAATCTTTCTAGGCCAAATACCTTTTTATAAAGATGTTTGAGATGCAACCTTCAAAATTATCCCCGCCAAATGTTATAGGTTTGGTTAATGTGGGGTCTCTTGAAAAGCCAACTGATGTTATTGCCGACTCATTATCAACCAGCAGTTGTACACTGAAACAAAGTGAGTAAAAATAAGCGTGAAATCTAAAGAAATAATTGTGAGCCTAAATGAAATATATATATATAAAAATAAAAAAAAACCACAACCACTTGACATATGTGTTTTCTTGTTACATTGCAATTATGCTAGAGCTTCATTAGCTTACTTATGGGATTTTTTCAGTATGTACTCATTGACTGCTATGAAACTGCTCTGCTTTTCGGTAGTAGATATTGAGCAAGAGTTGAAGGTAGTGCTTCAGTCCTACAGCGAAATCCTGGTTCAGTTGAAATTCATGAAAAAACTCTCATTGACAACTATGGGACAGAATTTCATCCTTTGTGTCAAAATGGTGCACTTGACATGTTAGCAACAGCTAGTACAGATAATATTAAGTTATAATTACCCAAAGTTATAGCCAATCATTCAAAACTTTCCACTTTAACTAACGCTGATGTTGGTTTATGTATTCCACAGAAATCTGTATGATTTAGGAGCTTTTAAGTAAACTGTCTCTTCTGATATCTACGTAACAGATTGTTACTGAAAAACAGACACAATATTAGCTTCTTCCCTGGGCCTTTAACCACTTATGTTACAGTGACATACGTAAAGGCTATCAGAAGGGGAGGACCTCCAGCTTGACAAGCAGGCAAACCTCACACAATCTATAAATTACGTGCATAGTGATGCACTGCTGAAACATCACAGGTACCAGCATGCACATTCATAGACCAGAAATCTGCTTTTGCTTCATTATTTCAGTATCCTTTGCTAGCAGAGGCCATTTTTGGCTGTGGACCCAAAGAACAATTCACACAAAATTTTAATCTTCTTTCTCCAACCACAACATAAAAGAATCAGATAAAGAACTGGACTCACCTGTTGCCTGTTTTTATTACTGTCACATAATGCATTGAGCCATCTTCATACTTCTTTTTCAGTTTCAATTCGTCCTCTCCCATCTTTGCAATCACCAAGGCAGGCCTCAGAAAGATGGTAAGAATATCAGGCTATAAAAGAATCCCACAAAATGATCAGGTGAATGTAAGTTCCTTTAGTTCTCCTTGGTATTGCTGTAATACAGTTCTCAGTGGTCTTGTGGGAAAGAATTTTCTTACACTAAAACCGCATTTTTCAGTCATCTAGTACCAGATATTATGACCAGGTCTGCACGAATAGCATAGTTCCTGTTTTAAAATACCTCTGCACTCTGAACACTAAACAGTTATTTAAAATACTTGTTTAAATTATTTTTACAAAAAGCAGAGGATTCAGTTCTCCACTTCTCAAATGCCTGGTGTATACTCACTTCTTAACTCCTCCAGCCAGCAAGAATGGGATTCTGCTTGAACCTCCCCAATTTCTGGGGAAACACAGCCAAAATCAACCCCCTTTCCCTGCATATTTGATCATAGTAACATTTCTGCGTGGGCAGAATGCCAGTTTTTCCTGAGAAAATTTCCAGCCAACTGTATTGGGCAACAGTTATCTTACTGGGATGGTGTTGTTAGGGTGCAGGAACTACTCTGCAGAAGGCTCAAGTTCAAAGCTCAGTTACTCGTCAGTCTGCTGGTTGGTTGAGTGAAGAAATTGCCAGGATGAGTTTCTCTGGCCTATGACGTGCAAGATGCCATGTTCAAAAGATGATTATAATAGCCATTTCTTGCCTTAAAATATAGGAATCTACATGAGACTTATGACATAAATTGATGCCAAACTGACAGTCACAGACAGATGTGACTGATCCAGAAATAAAACCAATCACATGTTCTAAGTTGAACATGTTTCATACCTGTACATTGTAATTTAAGAGTGTTCCCGTTGATGCCATGGTCTTAAAGCCAAAGCCAACTTGGAAATCCCTGGGAAATGGGAAACCGTCCGCACTCAGGCTCAGTATTCCCTTCTCGGAGAAAGCTCCAGATCTGACGAGCTGGAAGAGAGATAATAATGCTTTCAGTGGGTTTCCTTTTAATCAGAAGAGATGGCAACATGGGACAACTGCCCAACTCAACATAATTGCGACCGACTCCAGTCAAAACCAAGCACAAGGCAAACTGCAAGTACAATTATTTCAGTACAGAACAGACTGACTGAACTGGTTCCACAGCACTAGCTATGATCTGAGAAACTCTAAAGGGAGATGAGGCTTGCTGAGTATAACAAGCTGTTCGTCTCTAGCTACTCTTTGCATTGACATGATGGCTTTGAAAGTTTTCACATTTGGGGACACAAAAGTGAGCAGCTGGAGGAATGGTTCCTAAGTACAGAGCTGAGCAGATGAGCTACGTAGTGGAAAGCGTCTGAGCCACAGGACTCACAGAATATACCAGGGGCCTTTTTGAACACAACATGTTTTAATACATGAGAAGTTATACAGATACAGACAGAGAATGAAGGTCAGACCCTCTGCATAGGGAAATGGCCCACAAAGAAATTGCTCTGTGAAAAGTTTAGATGCCACAAAAGGAAAGCAAATTAGCCCAAACTTTCAGTGCAATGCCATAGTAAAAATGGCAAATGGGATCATGCGCCATGTAAATAGCAGTAAGTAGAAGCAGAAGGGTAGTTTTCATCTCTCCATGCAGCATTGGTTAAGCCAACACTGAAATGTCACTGTCCCATTTTAAAAAGAACATGGCAAAACTCAAGAGTGCACAGAAAATAATCATAAAACAATCAGATGAGTGAAGCAATAGCCTTACAATGAGAGACTTCGGTGGAAGTAGAGTCTGCATAGCTCTTTCAAGAAAAAAGGTTGAGAGGTCATTTAATTAGGAAATATAAGCACCTTGGTGAGAAGAAAATTCCTGAGTAGTATTAAGTAAGTATTCTGGCCTAATCAATAACAGCAACTGGAAGCCAACAAGTTTACATCGTAAATATGAATTCTTAATTGTACACAATACAATTGCGTATGTGCTGGAGCAAGCTATCACAGTAGGAGCAGAGTCTCCTTTCTTCCATACCTTCATACCAAGCCCAGGTTCTTTCATTACTATCACGTTAACCAAATATAATTTTTAGCCTAAGTAAAACATAATTGTCCAGGATTTATAGACTCTGTGAACCCTAGCAGAAGTTTTTAAGGAACCTTGTTAGTTACCTTCCAGTCATCTGAACATTTCTTGCTGACACCAACAGTCTCATTAAAAATAACAGATGCAGTGTCGGGGTTTTTCACATTCTTCATGCAGCCCCGGAATGGAGGTGTGGTTATATTAAAGCTGGTTTCAGGGAGCGGAAGGAAAAAGAGTTCAGTAGCCTGGTATTTCAAAGCACACGCATATAGTAGCCTGTAAATGCTGACAATCTAAGAAATAGAAAAACGGAACAAGAGCACTCTTTCTCGCACACACATACTTCATGCTGATCAAACCCAATCTTCAGGATACAGTCCAACAAAGATCCCACCATTAGCCAAAAACCAGATTACGATCACATATTACACGCTGATTATTTTCATCTCACATAAGATACCTGACACAGAGCATGAAAAAAATTGCCTAAGGAAAGAGGTTAGGTGGAGTTTCCATACAAAGCCTGTGTATTACAGTCTTTTTATAGTTACTCACCGTTCTCGTAGAGAAGGTGGAATTCCACCTAGGTAATACTTGGTGAAAAGGAAGACATTTATGTTGGCTTTAATATCACGACTGACATGAACAGTATTCATACTTCGGATAAGCAGCAAATTAATCTGAAATAGGCAAATAGTGAGAATTACTTCACTTAGCAGAAACAAAAATAATTTAGCAGATTAAAAGTACTCCTCCTGAACAGGACATAATGGGGTTTTTTTCCCTCCTCTTGTTTACTGGTGCCTTAAATACAGAATAATTGCAGTAGTTCAAAGCTACTTTGCAAAATTTGGGCATTTAGCCAAAGCAAATACCTAAGGAAAATGCTCTACTATCTAAATAAAAGGTGAGGTTTTATTTTCCTCAGGAAGATTGCCCTAAAAATACACCTCACCTAATATCCAGGTATTGCCTTCTATTTGCAGTTGAAGATTCAGGAGGTGCTGCCTGATACAAAGACCAGGTCAGTCAGCTGGCTGGAGGTAACTTGAGCCAGTACGGCAGAAAGGCTCCCTCCAGCAGACCCTGTGACCTACACTACTTAGTTGGAGATGTAGCAAGGGGTAAAGGGAGAATGAATGAAAGTAGCAGTCGAAGGTTTTAGCAATGTCTTTACGATTTCACTCTAGTGATGCTACAAAACAGCCGGATTGAAGCTAAGCAGACAAGCAACAACAGAAAGGGGACAAAAAGCTAATCTCTGTAAAGGTCAGCCTGGCCTGAAGAAATAAACCCTTAGGTGGTAAAAACACCATGTTAATAATTGCAATGTACACAGCTCTGTCTAAATAGTGATGTTCTGTCAAAGAACTTTTTTCTTTGGTGGTTTTTCTGTTAAAACTGAACTTATTCACAAGAAAGCATGACAGTAGAAAGATTAATTTTCACATGTCCAAACTAATCCCAACAGCTTGATCCCCTCAACACAAAAGGAAAACTTCACAACTAAACTTTTCAACAAGATGTTTAGTTTCAGCTAATATGTATTTTTATAAATAATGATCACTTGATTGTTTAAGATAACATACTGGTTTAAGTGTCCCATCATTTACAGTTTCATTGGCTTTGCTTTTTATTTCCTTTGGAGGCTCAGACCCAATTTTATATCTAAAAGCTGTACGTCCATCTTTAATGAGCACACTGATGAACTGATCCTGCAGTAAAAAAAAAAAAAAAACAAAACACCACAATGAAACTGCCAACATTTCATATATATTTCACTGTCACGTGAATAATTTTAATGAAGCTATCTGGGTGTTTTAATAAAGCTTTTGGAGGAAAAGATAACACAAAGCAGACTAAAACTTGTAATAATAACCACCGTAATTACTTTAAACTGATATAAACAGATCTGGTATCAGCTCCAGATGTATTCTCCAAATCTCTAGAGGACTTTTTGTCATTTCAAGATGTCTACTGAGTTTTTAGAGCATTGAGAAATTATCCAGAACATGTCACAGGGATTGCAAACATGCCTATAATATTATTAGATAAGTAGAATTGCTGCTGTTTTGAGCACATTTACAGGTATAAGTCACTACATCACTCTCTAAATTCTTCCTTACTCTGTTACCACCCATATTGAGATTTGGGAAGAGTGCAGTTCCACTTTTGGAGGATTTCAGTATTTCAAAATTGGTTTGATTCAAACTACATCCTCCCTGCCTGCCCCAGTTCTGAATACTCTGCATAATGGAGGAGCTACTCGGAATGGTTTTTTTTCAGCCTTGACTAAGTGAGTATTCAGCAGCCATTACAGAATCATGGAATATCTCAAGTTGGAAGGGACCCGTAAAGATCATTGAGTCCAACTCCCTGCTCCTCACAGGACTACCTAAAACTACACCATATGACACTAAACATACGCAGAATCTACTAATCTGCCACATGGACAAAAGTAACACCTCAAAGAAATTTCCTCACAGTTGTTACTAAATCTAACATGTTCTCAAGTAAGCGAAGTTTTTAAAAATGTTTTTGGACCACAAAACAGAAAGAAGCATTCCACGGATTACCCCATTTGCTGCAAAAAACACAATGCCTTCATCTGCAGTAGTCTCAATTGTCTGCTCATAGCGTGCTTTGCTGCGGCTGTTTTGTTCTTTCAGTGTGACACTGGCATAACCAGTGCCTTCAAAATAGCTTTGGTCAGTCTCTTCTTTATACCTGTAATAATTCAATGTCACAGACATGAATATATGACAGCAAAAACTTTTATCACCTGGACTTCTGTCATGATAATTTTAAAAAAGCTTAAGTTAAAGCATTTGGTACAGGGCCACTAATAGGGCCAAATTCTGATCTAACCCACGTAAAGAGAAAACCTTCCACTGGCTTCTCTTGGATTCGTATATGGTCTTTAGAGAGGAAATCATTAGTGACTGAATTTTTTGCACTTAATGTAATATTTACTTTATAAAGGAGCTGATTACATTAGTCCATGAATTGTGTCTGGATAGTGTAACATTTAAATTGTTGGCCGGTGGACTGACATTGCCGTAGATGCGAAGCGTGCCCACAGTGAGGATTTTCTCTAAGAAATGTAGTAATGAACAAGACTGAGAAAAAAATCCCCAGTTTAACCACTGTGGTTATTCTTCTGGATGTGAAGACAAGAATTCATCACAATAAAAATCACAGAACTGTGAAACATCTCTCTGTTTATAACATACCTTCTGCAGGGCTGCACTTCAGTGGTATTGAGATTAAATGTCCTCTTGAAGTTGTAAAGGCTGATAATACGCTCGTTTAGGCTGTCTAATTCAATGCAGCCTTTATAATGAGGATAGTCCAGCTTACTTGGAGGCTGCAAAATAGTGTCACCAAAAACATTCCGTCAACATCAGCTGACAAAATTTTACATTGACAGGTAACTGCTAAGACTTACTGCAAATATTAATAAGATGCAGAATATGACATTCTAAATATCATACAATTATTATATCTTTGTATGTAATATCCAAACAGTCTGATACCAGCCCAGGAGAATTGCAGCACAATTTAAAGAGGAGTCACATGGATGGATTTGGAACAGTACTTAGCAGGGCTGGACAAGTTTCCTGCTGTCCTTGGCAGACGAAATACCGTCATGCTCCCTTCTTTGAGTTCGAGCATGCTATAAGCCAGGCAGCTTCTGCAGGAGGTAGCATCTCCTTGCATCCTGTCTATTCCTACTGACATGGATAAACTTGTATATGGCCTTTGAAAGACTGCTCGTACCAACCTGTACTTGTAAGAACAACAGAATGCTTAACACAGAAATCTCTTTAAAAGACTAAGCAGCTCTTTGTACCGTAAAATCTGGTGGGTATCCTCCAACATAAAAGACAACAGTGCTGGGATCAAGATTTAAGAGAGTCTCACTGCCTCTACTGCTTGCAGTCAAAGGGCTTTCATACACTGGAGAAGATGATGTTGCTGCTCTGATGTAATTCAGCTTTACATACTGGTAAATCCTAAAACCAAAACAAACAGGCGAAATATCATGCCACACTAATAAAAGATGTTCTTAGCAGGTTTTGGAAAAGACTGTTGTGCACTGTGGAGCTCATACCTTTCAAATTTAACTTGATCCATAACAGCTTCCTCAGTTTCGCTTTGAGTCACAAGTGGCTGCACATCTATTTCTACATCGCCATCTCCCAGGTTATAGACACAAGTGAGGTGACCATCTTTCACAGCCATACCAATATAGTCCTTGGAAGCCTAAGAATAGCAAAGTAAATAATCATTAATAAATGATTAATGTTAACGAAGGTAAAATACGGCAGCAATTCCTCAGAGATATCATCACACTGTGCATGAATCATAAGAAATCCACCCACCTAATGATAAGAATTGTTATTAAGTTTATCAGTTCTGGGAAGAAAAAATCATAATCTTGTATGTTCCACTGATTCAATGAATAATGTGTTGCACTGATTCAGTTATAAATTAATTGAAGAGTCGTGTGACTTTTTATTTTTATAACAATGGCAGCTAAAATAATCTTCGCATTTGTAACATCTCGCAGCTAAAGCCATGAAAACACGACACCTTTCCTAAAAATTAGACTCAACATATGTGAAATTAAAAACATGTTTGGAATCACACTCAGTCAAGGACAGTGGTTCCCATCGAGGTGACTGGAAGTAGTCAATTTCTCAAAAAAAATCACATTTCATTTCTCTAACGTACCGTATTTCACAAGTAGCAATTAAAATGCTGTCAACAGATATCCTGGCCAGATATTCAGGGGACAAAAAGGTGAAATCCAGGGTAGAACAACTACCTTTAAACAGCTTTCTGTGTATGCACAAGACTCACTACAGATACAGCTGCTGTCAGATAATAAGACTGAAAAATACATAGGAAGCGCATGCAGGAAATTTTTAAAATGCCTGGTGATGCTTGAGCAAGCCTGAATGCACAAGCAGGTCTGTACTATTCTGCATATTCAGAAGAGAAAGAAACTACGGGCTGAGGGACTGAATTTTAAAACTGAAATGATCACTTTTTTTAACCAACAGAGAAACTCACAGTGACTTATATGTGATAAGAGCGAAAGCTCAGAGGCAGGAGTTGGGCTGAGTTTGTGCTGACTGCTGCGGAACCTGACACTTCTGACAAGACTGTATGATGGTATCCATGACTGAGACGTAACTTCCAAAGGAGCAAACCAGCAAAGCATCAAAGGGCAAAGCAGTCAGTCACCCAACAAGTTACTTTGCCAGTGGAGGAACGAACTGTTCTTCGCAAAATACTTCTGCCACCACATAAGGGCAATTATAAAGAAATGGGCCAACAGTAGCTATAAACTTTAGTCAAAATAAATCATCTCCCATCTGTTTCTCAAAGCATATCGTCTGTTCTAAAAATCAGATTAAATCTCAAAATATACCTACATCTTTATTACCCAGGTACAGTACAAACTTATTTGATGTCCTCTGGGGGGTGTCTGATCTTGTCTGGGGTCTTTGGAGAAAGAACGAAAGTGAAGTATAGCCTTTCAGATCTTCAAGGTTGCTGGGAGGTCGAACCTCTACACCGGAGCTGCCATTGAACCGCATAGGAATAGCAACCTGTTAAGAAAACCAAAATTCAGTACATTGGAATTATCTGTTGCTACTACTCCTACTTATTTCACTGTTGTGTTTAATTGCAAAGTAACCTATTGCACATCCTAGTCACGATACAGCCATCAGTTACTACAGATTTGGACTCTGATCCTACCAGACAATATAATGAGGAAACAGCCTGGATAATACAGTATTCTGTATTATCAATACATCTCACTTAACGCAGCACTTTTTTACTCCAGACATCAATTAATCAACCCTTAACCGTGCCTCTGTCAAGTAATTGTTACCTTCAATACATGGACCAGGAAGGACGTGCCCTGCAACAATAAGGAGCAAGCCTATGAATTATTTAGATGCCTACATGCATATCCTGATGCTTCACTTAGCTGGACTTGACTGTCTGTTGGACATTATAATGCACCTCTGACACAAATAAAGACACATCCTATTACAGCTATTTACCCCATGGTCACAGATTCCTCTTACTCATTGTAACTGTAGGTTATTTGGGATGACCTCAGGGATGCTTCTCAGGCACCTGAGACCACGCTAGCCTTTCAGCAACTACAGCAGTTGCTTAAATGGAGGCAGGGCAGCCTAAGAAGAAGATGCTAGTAGCCGACTCCTAATGTCTTGGGGCAGCTGGGGACATGAGAGCACAGGGCTACATGACTTCTTTGGCTGTGTCAGCATTCAGCTGGCCATGTGTGGGTAGAGAGCCCTGCCTCTAAGCTACAGAGCTGACCCTACCCCTGCTGCCAAAGCCACCATGATGTACCTTGGAAGGCAGGAGGTTATTGTACAAATAAGTACTGCAGAGACGCCCTGGAAAAAACCCTATGGGAGGAGGATGGAACAGGATGCTTCTGCATCCACTCATTTTTATATAAGAATTATTACGCTTCGCATCATCACAGTTACTTTAAGTGCTGGGTGGTGCTGTTGAATTAAATGTATGTCTGGTCTTTCACACACATTTTAACAAAATGATTTAAAAAGAGAAAGAAGAACAAAAGTACTGCTGTGTGTCCAAACCACTGAGGTCAAGCATGATTGCAATGTTCAGGACAGACCTTATTTGCAGCATCTCTTGCCTGCCGAATCAGCTCTCTTATGCGATTTAGATTCTCAGAGATGTTGCTTATTGGCATCAGCTGTTGGTTGATACTTTCGATCTTGCTGAACAGATCTGGAAGCTTGTTTGTCAATTTTTTTACTGCAATGAAAGAAAAAACATCATTGATGACAGAAAGGAGGAGGAAAACAGATGCAAAAATACGATTATCACTACATGATTATCAGAAAAGCAATGAGCGGGGTGACGACAGAACTGTTTTCATTAGTCCTACAATATTAGGAAGCCCTCCTTGAAACTAGCAGTTTATACAGAGGTTATTGTACTCCTGGAATTTGCAGCCAAAGGTATTTGTGGAAGCAGACAGAATCAGCACTTCCAAAAATGTAATAGATAAATTCAGGGCCAGAAAAAAATATTAAATAGAACAGACAGGGATGTGCTCTCTAACATTATTACCCAGTGACTGTGGATGCTAGGGGAGGATAAGGACAGCAGGCAGGGGTCACGCTTATGTGTATTCCCTGAGTAGCATCTCTTGTTGCCACTGCTGGAGAGTGAATACTGGGGTAGGCAAACTGCTGGCCTGACCGAGTAGGGCGTGTCTTATATTCTTGTGTCAGGGTTGCTAGTCCTCACAATTCAGGAGTGAGCCTTGCAGTATCTGGGCAGGTTTATTTCAGAAGAAAAGGAGATACTATGAGAATTTCAACTTTCATTAAAACAGGAAACAATTTTTCATCTCCTGTGGTTGCAAAAAAAACCCCAAACCTGGAAGTATTAGCAGACTGCAACCCTATGATAGAGAAGGCAAATAAAAATAAATCCAGACCTATTATTTTTTTAAATATGACTTCTAAGATGGCCTTGTAACTGCAGGGATGACTTATGATAATAACCTACAGGGCTAGCTCTTGTATTTATCTTTTTAAAAATGTTTTCTCTCACTTGATTTTATCAAACAAAGTTGCTGAAAAGATGAAAAAAGATGTTGTTTGGAATTGTGATTGTCCCTTATTTTATATTCAACACAGTCTCTGAGCAATCCATTTCATTTAATTTCAGCTAACAGACATCTAGCCTAAGCTAATAGCCTAGGTCCCTTCTCTAGTCAGTGTAATAGAAAATCACAGAATCATAGAGTGGCTGAGGTTGGAAGGGACCTCTGGAGGTCCTCTTGTCCAAACCCTGTGCTCAAGCACGGCCATCTAGTGCCCGGTTGCCCAGAAGTGTGTCTAGATGGCTTTCAAGTATCTCCAGCAATAGAGACTTGACACCCTCTCTGGGCAACCTATGCCAGTGCTCGGTCATCCTCACAATAAAAAAGTGTTTCCTGATGTTCAGAGGGAACCTCCTGTCCTCCAGCCTTTTCTGCAAGGGCACATTGCTGGCTCATGTCCAACTTGGTGCCCACCAGGATCCCCAGGTCCTTTTCTGCAAAGCTGCTTTCCAGCTTGGCTGCCCCCCAGCATATACTGGTGCATGGGGGTTTTTCTCCTCAGGTGCAGGACCTCTCCTTTTGAACTTCATGAAGTTCCTGTAAGCCCATTTTTGCAGCCTGTTGAGGTCCCTCTGGATGGCAGCACGACCCTCTGGTGTACCAGCCACTACTCCCAGTTTTGTGTCATCAGCAATCTTGCTGAGGGTACGCTCTGCCCCATTATCCAGACCATTAATAAAGATGTTAAACAAGATTGGACCCAGTACTGAACCATGGGGTACCCTGCTAGTCACTGGCCTCCAGGTCTTTAGAGACCAGTCATGGTATCAGCTTTTAACATGTACCACAGGATGGCCTGAATCACCTTCTGCTGTATCTGTCCCTTTCTACTGGCAATAAAGGAAGCTCAGAATACGAGCTTAGGCTAGGTGCCTAACTTTTTGATGACTAAAATTCCTGCAAAACCGACCATGCTCACGTAACAGTGACTTGGCAGGGCTCGGATAGCACCTGCAGCAGCAAATACAACACCTACCTGAATTGTTTGCCTCCATCAGTGCTTTACTGAAGCCAGCACTCTGTGTGCTTCCATAGGTACTCTTCATTTTTTCCACATCTTCTTGAATTGGGAGAAGTTCATCCAATACATTAGTTGTGACATTCTCGGCACTTTTTACCATGTTCTTTGCACTGGTGATGATGCTGTCGATGTCACCTGAAACACACAAATGCATGAGCAGATCCTAACAGTAACAGATGAAAGAGGCCAAACAGAAGTGATCAGTAAGTAACTGACCTCTGTTTATCCCATTGAGATTATTTTGAAGAGTGACAAGATCCGCTTGCAGTGTATTCTTCTTTCCATCAGTGACATCAAGTCTTTGATTTATGTCTTCAAGGGTTGGACCAATAGCTGCAAAACAGTGAATGCCCTGTATGAATTTTAAACAGGAACACCACCTCTCTGTCGGATGGGTGACGTGGCAGCACCAGTCTGCACTCTTACACAGCCCGTGTTGCCTGTAAGCATTGAATGAATGCATTTGCACTGCAAACCAAGTACAAGGCTAAGGATTTGCTGGATGGGAGTATTGCAAAGGTGTGGAAGATAGCAGAGGTATGACATCCACTTTCTCTCCTTTTTGCCATTAGAAATACCCATCACAAGATGTCCCGCTGTAATGGAACTAGCCTCTTCTGGTTAAATATGTGCTGCAGAGCTTTGCTGAACTGTGAAAATTCATGGTTCAATGAAAGCTTGTGCCAACATTTCTACTATCGCTTTCTTTCTTGGTACCTCGCAATGTCTTTTCAGTATCCTGTGCTTGATTCAAGAGTGTACTGCTCTCAGTTTTTAACTTTGCAGCTTTTCCTGATAGGTCTTCTCTCTTCACAGCCTGGTAAAAGAAGCACGGTACTGTAAGATGCTTTAATAATTATACTAAAATTTAAAGAGTAAAAGAGATGGCCCAATCCAGTTTAAAAAAACAACTATACAAGGGCAGAGATTTCATGTGAAGAACGCCACCTTAAATAACAACTATCAAGACTATTTTAAGCATAATGCAACCTTGGCCTTTAGCAAATTTCTGATAGATTTTGAGGCATTCGGAAGAAATTACTAGTACGCAGTTGTTAGATACTACTCCTCTGCTGAAGAGCTTGTGGGTATTACTACTGCAAAGCAAAAGAGAATACCTGAAATCACTTTCAGTGATTACCTGGCTTGCCATATGCAGATCTCTTTATTTTGCACTGAACGGAACAGTTAGTATTCATGTGGACAGCCTCATCAGAAAGGCAGTAACTAGCCTGTTCAGTGCTGAACCAAGACTAATTCATGAACATGCAGAATAACAGCTCATATAATGGCCACAGACAACTAAGGCATGCCAAGTCTTTTTTTGGTGCCTCTCTGATAGTTTTTTTTGTTTTAAAAAAAAGTTTTGTTGTAATAATTTACATTTAGCCACTTATGGGTACTTACCGATAAAGCTGAGTCAGCTGCATTCCCAGCTTTGCTGGCTGCTTCTTCTGCTGCTTTGATGGCATTAATAATATTGTCATAGGCAGTAGAAGCTTCCACGGCACAGCCTACCAACTCGTCCTTCCTGGCACTGTTCTTTATTCTGTGGGAAACAGGGTGAAAAATGCAGCCTTCTGCAAAGACTGTGGCCTATGAGAAGTACTCTGGATCCACCTGAACTCAGTATTTTCTAATTAACGCCAATACAGAAAATGTTTTTCAGTTAGATCCGTAATTTCATTCTGCAAAAATATCAAACTTAGAGGCAGACCAATATGAAAAGATTCTTCAGAAGATGGGATAAGCTCAGGTGCTTGGAAAGGACAACTGTGCGCCTCCAAAGCAATCATTAAGATTGTGAGAAATCACCAAGGCACAAGGTCAATAAGCCATCTCCATTGCAGCCCCCCAAATACACTTCAGTTCAGAGAACTGCAGCTTCCAGATAATCTCTGGCTGCTCCAGCATCCAACAGGAGCAGCAGATGGAGCAAAAGATGGAGCAACTACATAACCCTTGGGCTGTTCCCCAAGAACCAGCGCAGCAGCTCCAGAATCCGAAACAGCAGAAAAAATCTCTTGTACCCACTCCCCATGAGCTATGCTACTGCCCAGTATTAGCTGCCTTGTATTTGTGAGAACAGTGTCTTCTTAATTGGAAAAAAATCACACTGAAAACTAACAAAAAGTTAATGATTTTTTTTTTTAAACCAAGAATTTTCCAGCTGAATTAGGTATTTTGGAATTTAACTTTTTGAGAGTTTCTAGTCGGTGTAACGACAAAATGCAAACAATTTGCACAGGGAAAAAAAAAAAAAAAATCAAGGTTTCAATTCTTTCATTTTGTTCACCACAGAAGGCCTCCAAAACCTCACTCATCATTCCAAAGTGAAGTATAAGTAATAGAGAGAGAAACACTTGATTGATATCAAGTTCCTCATATTTTTGCCTTTCTAGAAGATTCCTCAAAGGATGAGAAAACTGTAGGAATTCTTTTCCTCACTAATGCTAAACAGGCACATCTGAAGATTCTGCCAAGACACCATTTCTTCCCATTATTTGCCCGAACTCATTGACATCATAAAGGTATCCCTGAGTATAAGTACAGGAAATAACACTACAAAAAAAGATACTCTAAACATCTTCCCATTCTGTACATGAGGATTTTCTCTCATTAGTAAGAAGTTAATGAAGTGTTAAGGCAGTAACATAAAGCTGTATTATGAGAGTCCCCACTTCTGGGGAAAAAACAAACAAACAAACAAACAAAAAACCCAGGAAAAATACAGAAAGCCCTGGTTTGTGGGAAAAAAGAAAAGAAAACATCTATACATCATGAAGAAGCAGAAAAAGACTGACTGAACTGTTTTCTAGCTTTGCACATGGTCATTAAAGCAAGTGAAGTTACAGACAGAGCATTGCAACCATGGATGTTATGTCCAAAAATTGCCCATTTACAGGAATAGCAACTTACTCTTCTAGTTGTTTTGCCAAGTCTTGCAAAGATTTGGCATGTTCCTCAGCCCTCACCACCAATGGCTCTTTGCTTGCTGATAAGGAGTGATTTGCCAGCTTTTCATTCATATCCTTCCTTGCTCCATCCAATTGAGCAGCCAGGCTTTCATATTCCTATGGGTTTATAAAGATAAAATTTTATTTGTATGCATACATGTTTGATTTTGTCCTCGTCTCCTTCAGTGATTACCTTGCACCCTGAGGAGACCAAAGGGAAAAACATTCCCTTCCAACTTACTCTGCGGGTTACTGGAAACAACTGCTAGTCATTATGTTATGCTTCTAGACCCATATGTAAAACCAAACCCTGCCACACTGAGTCAGACCAAAGGGCCTTCTAGCCCAGTCTCCTGCCTCTGACAGTGGCTAAAAGCAATTGCCTAGAAAGAAATACAAGAATAGCACAATCATTTATGGTATTTCTCACAGATATTTTCCCAAATTCAGATATCTGCAGTTCAGTGTCTTCCTCAGACACACCACAACCTTCAATAAGCTTCTCTTACCAAAACCTGTGCAGGCAGGCTCCTCTTGCACCCAGGATGGACTGTGAGATCGTTCCCTTTTTGGGAGGCTCAGATAAGCCTCATGTCCTGGCCACTGAGCTATGCTACCCACTACAATGACAGCCAGATATTGTGAGTTTTAACCATAAGAAGGTTAACTGTACCTCCTTGCTTTTCTGCAATAATCCGAGTACACCGTTGGCTTGCGTCAAGGAAGATCGGGCAGAGCTCAGAATATCCAAGACACTGTTCTGTTGCACACTTGTCTCCTCAATCCGTTTCTGAGGAAAAAGAAAAAGTTGAAAAACACGTGATTGGGTTAAAAATGAAAGGCAGGGAAAACCACACCTACCTAATCTAGCTTGCAGTAAGATTTACCAAAGGTACTATTGCCGTGTTAATCAGATGCCTATAGTGTCGGGGACTAATGCTATCCTACTGATTAGAAGAGTGACAAAACTCAGGAGCCTGCAGTAGCAGAGCATACAGCTGGATGGCAGGCTACAGTAGTTCAGTTATTAGAGCTCAGACAAAGTAAAAGTAGTATGGGTCAGCTGAGATGAACTGTCAGGACAGACCATCTAAGAGCCTGATCTCCTAAACATGGAAACTTCAAACCTGGAAAACCTGGAAACTTCAAACCTGGAAAAAACTTCAAACCTGGAAACTTTAAAAACAGCTCCCTGGTGAATACCCTGATCTTGTCTGTTCTCTCAAAGGCAGAAATAAAATTATTACACTATCCCTTCATCTGGGGATGTCACCAGAAAGAGGGTGTGAAACCTCCCCACCTTATCCTCTTGAAAGCTCTGAGGGGAAAATGAATGAAACTCCTTGGTCTGGAGCAGCCCTGTGACCACCCACAGCGTAGCTCCAGGGTAATGGCACACCCCAAACACAGCCAGACAAGTGGTGTTGCAGGTAAGGATGCGTTAGCTCTCTTCAGTTGGGTTTCTATTATCGGTACATGGCAAACCTCTCTCTACCAGAGGAGTGCATCAAGAGATTTAGGATTTGCACAGATGCATCCATCTTTTAACACAACTGTGCATGTAGAAAATCTTTATTCAAGCAGTGTTAGCAAACTGGACGGACATGAGTGTGCCAGAACAGTGATATATTTCAGCAAACCCGCAATTAATTTAAAAGAATGGGTCCTGCAGCACACCCATATTTCTTGTACTATTTCAACCAGCTCTAAAAATCAAGCACTGCTCAGGAATGAGCTGTTTCTTGTCACCTTTCTGATGAGACCTCAGAAGCAGTTCTGTAGAATATTAATCCCAAATGATTTAACAATATTGCACACTTTATTGCTCCCATCTTTCATGGCTGTTAAAGCCAAATACTAGAAGGAACTTACCATGAAAAATACATCAGCAGCAGGGATTTTATCTAGAAAAGGGACTGCTTAGGGACAGGGGTTAGTAATGGGATGGCAGCTTTAGGTTAACGGTTGGAATTGATGATGTTAAAGGTCTTTTCCAACCTAAACAATTCTATGATTCTATAAAAGGAAACAAAAAGGCCAGTGGCAGCTGAAGAGAAGGCAGAGACTCTTCCTTCCCTACTCTTATCAGATCTATCTTGGTCATGCTGTCCTGGTCACATAAAGAGGCCCACAAGTGGGAGTAGACTAAGTTTATACCTGTCCATACATATATCAAAAGATGGAAAGAGACCTTGGAGAAAGTCTAAAGAATTAGTGCTACTTGGCTTTGAAAGGCCAAAAGCAGCAATCAAAAGCACTTCCTATCTCCTGAGGTTTAATTTTCTTCTCCCGAACCCCAATGTTACCTTAATGTCTTCCAACAGAACTCCATTATCTCTGCTTAAGTTTTCAGCCTCCTTGATTTGTGCCGTCGCCTCATTCAGAGCTTCTCGAAGGTCAGTGATTTTGGATTCATATTCATTCAGTGAATCCCTCACTGTTTTAATAAGTCCATGATTTTCTCGGTGGTACTTTTGTAGTTCATTCTTAATACGTGCCAGTACTGCAGTAACAAGACCAGAACGAAAAGTTTTGTTCAGAGCAGAAGGGAACTAGAACAAAATTCCTTCAAAGGAGTGTGACATTTAGGATTAGAAAGCTGTGGTTATGTGAAATACTAAGCACTCTTTGCAGTGGTAATTTCTGTGTTACTGTAGCGGAGATGCTATTCGGCATCTCACTGGTTCAAATCTGCTCACAAGTTTGCTGCTGCAGACACAGAGCACAGATAAACATTTATTTGGCTATTTCTAAATTAAGTAAGGATGAAGATGATCTGCAAACATGGAATAATTTTCTTTTTTTATATGGAAGTAACACAATTTCATCAATAATTTCATCTACATTTTAAGACATCTACATCTGCGCTAGTCATTAAAGCTTCCTCTGTAATTAATGGAGAGAAACAGGCACAATTCATCTCAAAGAAGGTAGAAACATAAAAGAGGTCAAATTAATCACACTCTTAAGAGTGCCCATTTCACTGCCTACAAGATAGGATATGGAAGAGTTGATATCTCAGAGGTAGATATCAAAGTCCAAAGTTAGGGGAAATTACTATCACTCGTAAGGTCTTTCACATTTCTCAACTATGCCCCTGGTTAGGAGATAAGCCTGTGACTTCGCTGTTCTTGCTTTCTCTGCTGTCCAGAATCAGGTTTCTGAATGTCCCACTCAAACACATGCAGAGAACATAAAAGGAAGTATAACCAGTGCAACTAGAACTTCTGACCTTCCTTATCCTTGTATGATCTGGCCCTTGGACTACTCTAGAAACTTTGTAAAAATCTGTTGTTAAATTACATGCGTAATTCCTCTAAAATAGCTGTGTCTGCCATAGCCTATATATTATAATACACCGAAGCACTGCATAAGTATATTATGATTGGCTGTGTCTTTATTTTACTGAGATTTTTCTAGTGACCAAAGAAGGATCTACTGCGTTTCTTCCCCAGCTCAACTCAATTTCACAGAATCACAGAATGGCAAGGGTTGGAAGGGACCTCTGGAGATCATCTACTCCAACCCCCCTGCTAAAGCAGGTTCTCCTAGAGCAGGTTACACAGGATATCGTCCAGGCAGGGTCTGAACATCTCCAGAGAAGGAGACTCCACAACCCCCCTGGACAGCCTGTTCCAGTGCTCTGGCACCCTCAAAGTAAAGAATTTTTTCCTCACATTCAACTGAAACCTCTTATGTTTCAGTTTGTACCCTTTGCCCCTTGTCCTGTCACTGGGCACCACTGAGAAGAGTCTGGCTCCATCCTCGTGACATCCACCCTTAAGATATTTGTATGTGTTGATGAGGTCCCCTCTCAGTCTTCTCTTCTTCAGGCTGAACAAGCCCAGCTCCCTCAGCCTTTCCTCATAAGGCAGATGTTCCAGTCCCCTCATCATCCGAGTTGCTCTCCTCTGGACTCTTTCTAGTAGTTCCTCATCTTTCTTGAACTGGGGAGCCCAGAACTGGACACAGTGCTCCAGGTGGGGTCTTCACCAGGGCAGAGTAGAGGGGGAGGAGAACCTCCCTCGACACACTCCTCTTAATGCACCCCAGGATACCATTGGCCTTCTTGGCCACAAGGGCACACTGCTGGCTCATGGTCAGCTTGTCATCCACCAGGACTCCCAGGTCCCTCTCAGCAGAGCTGCTTTCCAACAGGTCAACCCCCAGCCTGTACTGGTGCATGGGGTTCGACCTCCCCACAATAAACTAAAAATGCTTTTGAATCCCCTCCAGAACTATCGCTTCAGATTTAAGATGGGTCTTTTTAGAGAGTAGGAAGCTGAGAGAACAAGCCCTTACGCAGCTGAGCTTCTGTTTTCTCCTTCTCTGCCTCTGCTTGAAGTTGGCCAAAGTTGCGGTTTCGCATCTCCGTCATCATGCGTTGAGCTTCGGCCAGTTCTTTCGCAGCATCTCCCAAGGGCACATTGTTACCTTCTGCATTTGTACCAGCTATTTGTTCCAAGAGCACTGAAAAAAAGTATTGTCAAAGTCAAAGAGAGGATGTGCTTAAGGCTCTGCAAAAGACACAAATGAGAGGGCCGGTCTCTTTTCTGAAAAAGACATGCCTATTCCTGAATTCCTTAATGAAGCAGACCCCTTTTGTATTAATTGTATTAAGCTGAAAAGTATCCCATGTCAGACAACCAGAGCTAGTACAATGGCATCCGGCTTGAACTTCGTCCCAAATGATCAAGTTCACAACAATAATTTTAAGCTTCGAACTTAGAAGAGCCTATTATAGCAACCCAGACTAAAAGTCACACTAAAGTCAGCAGAGTAAATTTGTTATTCTAAATGTCCCTGTAGTAAAGCTTCTCTGTCCCTATTCACTATATAGGGAAGGTAGGCTCCTAAACATTATATATTAGATTT
Organism: Egretta garzetta; assembly: GCF_000687185.1. NCBI lineage: Eukaryota > Metazoa > Chordata > Aves > Pelecaniformes > Ardeidae > Egretta > Egretta garzetta. Next base: position 2,288,021 of record NW_009270000.1, on the reverse strand, counting down.
CTAATAGGAAGAGTGAATTACACAGCTATGTCTAAATTCTGATTTATTAAGCTGTTTTCTAAGAAAACCTCTCATGCTTAATTAAGAATATTGTAAATAAACTGAAAATATTCCATAAAACAAAACATGTTATGAAGTTAGAAACTATTTTTACCTTGTATATTGTTGACAACTATTTGTATTCGTGAAACCAAATCTTTTCCTTTCTGATGGGTTTGGCCAAAGTTATTAAATAATATCTCAGCTGCTTTGTAGTTCATTTCAGCCTAGCAAGGAAAAAAAAATATTAGATTAAAAATATCTGGATACAGCTTGCTAACACATAGTCAGAAGGTGTGTATTTTAAAATTGGTTTGGTAAGTCACCTTTTCCTGGAGAGCATTTACATCATGATTTAGCTTCATGAATTCTGCCTCCAACTCATCTACCTTTGAACCCTGATTATGAACAACAGAACGGTGATTGTTCAATAAGACCTGAAAAGAAAGAAAAAAAAAATTCCAATAAATCACCCATACACAGGAGACAAAAAGCAAAAATTCGCTGGGTTAGATCTTTACCCAAGGCAAATCAAAGCAGCATTACTGACATGAAGGCTGACCAATTGCTGCCCAAAACCTGGGCTTTTTTATCTGTGAGTATAGCAACTGCTATTCCAACCAAAGAAAATTTTTTTAGGACGAATTTTGGTATTGGCAATTGGAATGCTGGTTTTTTTTTTCAGAAACGCAGAGACACGAAGTGCTGGAAAAAGACAGAGCTATAGGGAAACCCCAGAGATATAGCTTTCAAGACAAGCAGGCCTCAGAAAAAAACAGAGATACTGATGCTCTTTCAGAGCATGGCATGGAAACAATAGCTGTTGTTTAACAGGTGAAGCCCAGTGTTGTCAGCATCTGGTATTTGAAATTAAAGTCATCCAAGCTGACAAAAAGACAGCATAAATTCCTAGGTTCAGCTCTTGTCTGCTTAATCCGAAAGCCACTTCTCTGCTTACGTGTGCCTACCTTTAAATCCTTGATGCGTGTTTCCAGATGTCTCATCTGCTCCAGTGTGTGGGTACTCGCATGGACATTTTGCAGCTGAGACTTAATCAGCTGAAGCTCGTCACCTATTGTGCTCAGATCCTTCAGCAGTGTAATTACACAGCTATCGCAAGCTGGAGGGAGCATGAGCAAAGGAACACAATACATACTCTTGATATCTGGTGCAGAGAACATTTCACTGAGCACATTCATAAATGAGATGCAATGGAAACACTTAGATGCTTCTCACCTGGTGCCGCCCAAAGAACAAAGGCAACAACAAAGTCCACAGTATCAAGGGGAGTGACCAAAGCCAGAAATAAGGAGGAGAATCCCAATTTACATCTGGCTAGCTGACCATCTCTTTTACCATTTTTCCAAGTGTTTGGTTGAATATTTGCTTTTAAAAGATTCATTACAGGACACCTCCAGTCCTTTTCAAATTCTGCTGCCCTTAAAAGAGTCATCAGCATGTATCCGAAGCTAGCAGAAGGCAATCTAAGTGCAGTTCTATTTTATTACTTACCGTCACAATCTTCATTGGGATCCACATCTTTTGGTTCGTTATTGAAACATTCTGAAATCACAAAGACTGTCATCAGGAACCAAAGTTTTCTTATGGAAATACTACTATTGCATTTTTGCCCTCCCCTTTCATGCTTGGCAGCCACTAAAACACAGTACTGCCCTTTCATAAATCCATACCCACTGTGAATGAGCCAAAATGCCCAGAACACTTGAGCATGCCAAAACTTTCAGCTCCCATTTATGCCTTGCTGAGATCAATGCTACTTGGGTAGCAGCAGGAGGCTCTCACATCAAGCGTGCTGAATGTATTGCTAGAATTTGCCTAGAATAACACCAGCGGGATTAGAGCCAAGGCTATGTTGTTAAGGCATTTTACCCAGGACAACGGTTCAAACCCCTTTATCTACTTTAGCATCCATGTTCAAACCACAGGTTCTGATTCCCCAAAGGCTGTCTTACCCACAAGGAACTGAGAAATGTTTATGGCCTTCCTTCATACCTGTTACAGCTTGCAAGATTAAGGGATTAATCGAGTTTGAGAGAAACCCACAGTGTATGCATGGAAGGAGGCACTGTGTGTAACCCAAGGCATGGAGCTTGGACCACAGCTGCAGGTGGTATATAACAACCATTGCCCTCAGACTTTCCAACGAGCTAGCACAAGTGTCTGCCTGCCCGGCGTGCTGTTCTGTTTTGGTTGGTTGGTTTACAAACCCCGTTATAAGAAGTTTAACACTCTCCAGGTGCATGTGGGATTGTAACATCGTGGGATCCTAACTTCTAGGAGACAGGAGAGGAACTGGCTCCTAAAAATGCCATCAGATAGGACAAGAGTCTCCCTGTCTTGATGCCCGAGTCCCTTCCACAGGCTTGGTCCTACTGCCAAACTCTTGTCCCTCTTGAAAATGAAAAAGGCTGTGCATGTCTTTTACTCTGAAGGAAAAGGATGCACTCAGGGCACAGGCTGCTGCTTGTCAAGAGTCAACAGCAGCTCACAACTGCAAGAGGTTACAGTGATAAAATTGGACCTGAACTTCAACAGCAGCATGAAACAGCCTGGAACAAACTGCCTGGCAGTGCCATTTCCTTTGGCACTTGCACATTAAGTCATCAGGAAGTAAATGGGAATGGTAGTGAGTGCTGCTGCCAAAAGGCGACAAGTCACAAAGAATATATGTGTAAGAGAACGAAGGAAATTATTCCAATATTCAAATACCCATGCACTTCTGCTGTTGTGTAATGCAGCTAACACCAGGCACATTTCAGCTGTCGCTGTGAAGTACCAATTAAATAAAACTATTATTACAGCTTGTGCACAAACAACATCAGCCAAGAAACGGTGAAATGAAAAGTCTGGCCAAGTGCCGAACATCACGCACAAGAAACCTGCTGGAACATGCTGTGCTGATGATCACAGAGGGTTTTATTCCTAATGCGGAGAAAGAGACGGCTGATCAGAATATATAGTTGGAGACGAACTGAAAACAAACTGGCTTGTTGAATTTTGCCCTACGGATTAGTTTGTCCTAGCAAACTCTAGCTTCAAAAAGAAAGGAATGACAAAACATCAAACACTGCTTGGATCTGTTCCGCACAAGGCATAAATATAATAAAGATGTATTACTTCAGTGATGAAATATGAAATGAGAACTAGCTATTGAGAAATTGCACCAGCTGCCAACTGCATTTCACATCACTTGCTGGTTTTCTAATTTCTGTGACCAAGGAAAGATAAGGCGATCCTTGGCAGTCATTTGAATGCAGTATGAAGAGCAATGCAGAGAAATGAAGAGCATGGCAGTATTAAGAGTTATTAGTTTGACACTTCACTAACATCTGAGGAGGAAAAGCTGCCTACAGGGAAAGAAAAGTGTAATTTTACTGGGGAATGCAAATATGGGAGAATCAAGATCCTTTTCAGGGGCAGTGGCCCATGCACTTCTGAATAGAAATGAGTATCCCAAGGGACCGAAGTGAATTGCGGAAAAGGCAGTCTGAGGAATGTAGGCTCGGGCCCTTTACTTCAGAATTACAACAGATAAAGCAAACACATACCACTGGCATAATATTCTTATAAGTGCATACTAGTAGTGCAGTACATGTGTGACTGGTACTGGGAAAATGACAGATGTCTTAGATGGCAGAACGGCGTAGGGCAAGATTTATAGAACAGCCTCCTGAGTCAGGTCCTAACTTCCCGTGCAAACGCAGTTAGCTTGGATACCTAAGACAGCAGCGCCTGATGCAGACTCTGAAGATGTCACTGATCTGTCCCAATTACATTTTAAAAAGGCATCTTGAGACTGCTCAGTTTCATAAGCCCCTAACACAAACTGGCAAGCTATGACTTAACCGCGTCAGAAGATGAGCAGAATGCATTTAAAAACATATCCGTGAAACAGAAAACCAAAATAAAATCCGTAGTATTTATGACAGGAAATACATGACAAAATGGCTTACAAGGGTGAACCCGATTACTCAGAACAGCCCTTGTATTACCATGGGGTTATGTTTAGGAAACCTTACTTTTCGTTAAAAATTAGCTGCATTTCCTCTAAGTCTATATCTTTCCTTCAGTTCCACTGTTTTAAGTACCTTCCTCCTCTGCTTCCCAGAGAGAAAACAACGCTCCCTTCCATATTCGTAGGCCCTCACGTACCTCCAGTCAGGCGGTCACAGCTAGCCAGCTGTCCATTATTATTACAATTACATTTCTGACAGTAGCCTCCATATTTTTGTGGGTTTCCAAAATATCCTGGAGCACAGCTAGATAAAGAGATAAAATAATTTTTATTAAATATTTGAAGCTACTTTTGTGAAATTTACTTTCCCTTGACAAAAAACCCCCCAGTTATTCTCCTGAAGAAACTTTCAAGAACTTATGATTGCATGTCTTGACTTTGACAAAAAGGGCGTATTTTTGATTTACAGTATCCTCTGCACTATGCTAAAAATATCTTTCCAAGTACTGCAGAAATTTATTCTAAAAATAAAAGAACTCCCACAATGGTCGTATAGGAATAATTCACTTAATCTGAAAAAATGCAGTGCACACAAATACATACATACATACATAGAACATCTGACAAGGCTTAACCCAGCAAACCACACCATTCTGGTCTGTGATTCCTTTAGAAAACACATATTAAGGAGGATCACACTGCAGGCATGTGTTGAGATTTCAAACAGCAATGGCACTGAATGACATTATCACCCTTCTGCTGGGTGATACCTCCTCTTGCCATCTGCCAGCAAAGCACTCTGTGAGTGATCCCTAAGTATTTTATAGGTAAAATATATCGTCCAGACTGGCTAGCTAATATTCCTAGAAGTCCCTCTGTTGTAAGATCCATAGGGGTGGTAATGCATGATTTAAAAAAAATGATGAGCAGCTAAGATACAGCTAGATGTGGAAGAGAAAATCTGTCTATAACCTGCAGTTTAGATGTTGAAGATAACAGTCTTGAAGCACGAGACAATGTGCTCATGGAGGTACTGTCTTCAGGAGAGACATCATGACTTATTGGCCTCAAGTTTCCAAACCAGATAACACCACTCCATGACGCTCAAATTGCCCCTGGATTTGAAACTCAGTGAAATTGCTTCCTCTGCCTGCCTGAAACTGCCATGCTGGTCCTCTCGTGCTTTGCCAAACCGCAGCAATCTTCCGGCAAAAGAGGTGGCTTCAGAGTTGTGTTTGTACGCTCCCACCTGGGAGGCACATCGGAGTGATTTGGGATGAAGGGTATGGTGTTAATGCGATTGCTGTTGGATAACTATGAACGCTGAAGCACCCTCAGGTACACTGGAGGAAACGGGAAAAAGTTTTTAAGTTGAAAAGGGACAAAGTAAGTGGGAGTCATTATTATCAGAAAGAGCGCAGGATAAGGCAAGGCACGGGGCGCTTAGGCTGAGAGGCTGACACTTCTCTTTTCGGTAAAAACTGTCTACCTGCTAAATAGGCTGTGGAGAATTGTTTACATTTCTGCAGGGCCTGTTGGGTTTACGTCTAGAATTATACTACAGCACCACACTATACCAGCTGTTTATATAAATAGATATTCCCTAAATGTTTGCATACTTTGTGTATGCATACATCCATATATTACCCCATACAGACATACCTCCTTTTACGGTGACTCTCAAAAACCTCAGTCCTGAGAAACAAGTCACCTACCGTTCACAGCGAACTCCAGTATAGCCTTCTTTGCAGAGACACTGAATTTCTTCACCATTTGCCACACAGCCAGTTGCAAATCTTTGAGAAGATGCAAGAATATTATTGTAAGCACATTATCAAATAGGTTTTACACTCCAGAGGCTAAACTCAGTTAAATGACTTCCAGATTAAAAAGTTTTTATACCACCAAATTACTTCTCAGATAATTTAATTGCCTCTAGATAAATTGCTGTGACTAATTCTTTGAAGTTTCATATTTTCTCTGAATTCTTTCCTTAGACTAAAAAATAATCATTTCCTGACCCTCAGGACTGAGTATAGTAATTCACTACCTAAAGAAATGCCTAAAATAAACCTTAATAGTAATGTTGTAAAATAAAACAAGTCTGGGTGTCTATTTGATCTTAAAAGGCAAGAATCAATAGCCTATGCTAGACAACATTTCCCTCTGTTTAGATAGGTTTTTGTTTTGGTTTTTTTTTTTTAATGGATGGAAACATTAGAGGATATTTTCATGTACTTAATATTGTTTTGGGTTTTTTTTAACCAAGGCAGAATAGAATTGTGCACCATTTTGGGGAGCTCTGGTTAACACAATGAACATTTTTGTCTGCTTTTTCTAGCAGACTTACCAAGATTCACATTTCTGTGGGGAGGAAAACCATTATTCGGCTGATGTTTGGTAAGGAGAAGGCAGAGGGTGAAGTGGGGATAGGCCATGTTTGCTATTTCCATTTTTTAACCTATGAACAGTTGGATAAAGCAAGTCTGTGTATCAAAGACAGATGTCTGCACTAAGAATTACATATAATTTGACTAGGTGGAAAACTGTCAACTCCAATAATGCCAGGTGGGGTGCATCTCCCGTGTCAGGAATGGTATTTACCACCCTAATGCGCAGCTATGAAACTGCACAGGTTTATGGTCTCCCTACGCATTTCAGCAGTCTTAAAGCAAAAGATGACTGAAAGTATGTTCAGTCAGCCTCAGGCAAGCACCTGCAGAAGAGGCTAATGCTGTCAAAACCAGATCTATCAGAGAGTTCTCTGATAAATGAAAAACCTGTCTATTGTCTGCTAGTGTAAATCTCTTACTTAAGGCTACTTGGTGTCTGCTGATGCACCTGGCAAATACTATGTGGTGCCTTGAGCAGTTTATTGCTTAGGGTTTTTCTAAATAAATATTTGGGTTTATTTAATATATTTCCTGTTTCAGAACTGACCAATGATGAGAAACAAGGTGGCTAAACGTACCATGCATTTAAAATGCCATTGACTGCCCAATTTTAAAAGCCTGGCAACTTTATTAGATCCAAGGCAATTTAATTTTTTCTAGCTCGAAGCTTCCACCTGAAGAGCAACCATATGCTTTCAGAAATCTAGACATGTGCTTAAGAGCTTCAACATTTTCATATTATTTTTGCATCTTACTACATTTTCTGAATTTGCATCAAAGGCTTGTTTCATCATTGTCACTTATCTCTTAGCCAGAGTAACGGTGTTAAACATGAGACTAAAGATAACTCACATCTTGCATTTCAGCAAAGAAGATTCTGGGTATGCCCAGTAAGGGAAAAGACTTCCACCCTATATTTCTCACTACAAAGAAGTTACTGGTGGTTTTGTACATAAGCCCATTACAACTGCCTGGGGTTTCCCCAGACTATGAGCAGGTGCCTCTGTGGTTCAGGAACTGTGTGAGAATTGGAATACCCAGTTTATTAAAAAAGGTAATGGCATGAGCCAGGGCACCAAGCTACTGCTGCTCTAACATGCCTCAAACGGGTCTGATGCCCCACCGCGTCAGGCGATATGAGAATACAGAAAAAGATCATTATCCTCCTATGGTAGCAGGGGCTTTGGGCTTTTTTTTTTTTTTTCTTTTTCCTCTCCCCTTTACCCTCTGCTTGGACTACTCATGACCTTGTACTGTACCTGTTTGTATAAGGGCAAGGACACACCCGACAGGAACCTTGAGTGGCATCTCCAAAATAACCATCTTTACAGCGTTCACATTTCTCCCCAGCAGTATTATACTGACAGTTCTTAAAAAAGAAACAAGCAAGACAGTTAACAGTGCTTTACCACTCAATATGGCTTTATTATTACTTAAAAAAAAAAAATTACAGCCAATCTGCTCATGGGATAAGTTCTTTCCCTTCCACATAATCAAGCATTTCCTGCCAAACTGCCTTCACAAACCAGGACAGATTCATTCCAGTCATTCTCTAATAGTAGAAAACACGATTTGCTCACTATTGTGGAAAACAACAGATAAATAAGCAGTATTTTTAAAAAAATTCAGATTAAAAAAATCAGATGCATAGTTTCTTAAGGAACATTCCATTAATCAACATCAATGCACTCTCTCTGTCTTGATATTTCAATTAAAAATCACTACATTTAAGTGGAACTTTTGATTTTGCTTTTGAACACTAATTAGAAGGCAGATATAATTTAAAAGCATGCAATTAATTGAGCCCAAGTACATTCTTAAAAAAAATTCCATGAAATTAATACAAAAAGTATTTCTCTTAGTAACTTCAGATCAGAATTGAATTTAATGTACTTTCTCCAGTGCATATGTAATTTGTATTTATCAGGGTAACTGGAATAAATAATGAAAAGCAAAGGCTATGAAAACAATTGAAACTGATACAACTGAGCCACTTTTTCCATGATACAATTGTTGGGAATTATACCTTATTTTAGAAACATTCTTATTCCTGGTGCTGTCCAATTGTCACACACATTCGGTTGGACTCAATGATCTTAAAGGTCTTTTCCAACCTAAATGATTCTATGAATCTATGATTCTACATTTTACACATTATGGAGAGAGGCTGAGGAAGTTGTTTTTGTATAACCTAAAGTAATGCTAATTTAAAATAGAAGTTGTTCAAATACATTTTTGAGCAGCCATAAAAACTCCACGTGACCAACGCTCAAGAGCATTAAAGCTCCCAAGTTCTAAAACTGTTTTCCTCAATGCCCAACAGACTGATCCAGCGTCCCACAGAGCTGAGGGTGCACTAATAAAGGGAAAGATGGAAAAAGAAAGCAGGAAATCGTCTGGAAGCAGCCACTGAGCAGATTGCACTCCCGTTCCATGGACTTTGATGGCTTACAGCTATGGTTGAATGCCCTACGACCATGTTTTGCAGCAGAGAGGCATTTTTCCCTACCAATGAGAAACAGTTCTGTCTCTCCCATCTCCTCTTACACTCCATTCCCCTCCACATTTCTTCACACCCAGATTGCCTCAGCCACGTCAACAGCCCTTCCATCAGACTCTACACACAGCAACCCCTTATTTTGGTTAAAGAACTAAATTTGTGGCTCACTTGTGAAACGTTCTGGGAAAAAACAGGGAAAGCTCCAGTTCACATATGGGCCATTTAACTAGGGACAGCTAAAGTAATATGAAGACACTGTGATTGTAAAAGGAACCATTTTAAAATGCAGACACTATAAAAGCTGATGTATATATTCCTGCCAAAAGCTCATGGAAAAATCAGACTGTTTCTGAATAATTACTGTAAATTTTGATAATCCAAATTAAACTGCAAAAGGGTAAAAGAGAGGTATTTAAAAATATTTGTGTTGCTTTTATCTTGGAGCAACTTCCCACCGCCCCAAGTTTATTTCCTGGCTTTTATTTTGCTCACTGTCTATAAAAACTGAAGCAATTCCCTAATTGCCAAAGAAAGTTTATGGTATTTCACATATAAGTCACTCTGAATGTGCAATACTGTTTCTCTAGCTACATGGCATAGAAGGACTGGAAAACGTAATCCAGTGCTCCCAAGGCATGGTGGAATGAAGCCAAAGCAGCAGCTCCCACATGGATCTTAGTTCAAGGTTCACAGGGCCAGAGACACCCCTGGAGTCACAGCATCTCCAAACCATCAAGTATGGCAAACTCTGAAAGGAAAACTCTCAGCTGACTCCATGTGAACCTGTATTGGGTCAGGCTGAGATGGAGTTAATTTTCCTCATGGCAGCCCTCATAGTGCTGTGCTTTCCATTGGCACGTAGAAAGGTGCTGATAACACAGGAAAGCTTTGGCTACTGCTGAGCAGTGCTCGCACAGCATCAAGGCTGCGTCTCCAGCATTCCCCCACCACCACCAGTGGGCTGGGAGGGGGCAAGATCTTGGGAGGGGACATCACAGCCAAGACACCTGACCCCAAGCTGACCAAAGGGATAGTCCATACCATATGACGTTGGCTCAGGTATAAAAGCTAAGGGAAAGGAGGAGGAAGGGGGAGGGCATTCGTTTTTCACAATGTTTTGTCTTCTGGAGCAATGGCTATGCCTACTGAAGCCCTGCTTCCCGGGAAGTGGCTGGACTTCGCCTGCTAATGGGGAGAAGAGAATAAAATCTTGTTTTCCCTTTGCTACTCGGCCCGGCCC
>NW_009270000.1:2276735-2277778 GCF_000687185.1 Egretta garzetta | reverse complement strand
TAGCAGAGTGGCTGGTTGCCCCCTGGCGGCCAACCAGGGTCAAACCATCACAGCACCCATATGGTACGAGGAAGCCAGAGTAGAGTGTGTCAGGGCCACACAGAAACAGCTATGTACATGGTGTTACGTGACATGAAACAACATGCCAGGGGATGAGCAAGTCTCAGCACCATGCTGCTGCTGAGGGAACGTGCCTTTCAGGAGGAAGGGCAGGGACATAAGGACACAAAGCCTGCTTAATGGCATTTTTTTTCCCTACAAATGAAAACCAGTTCTTCTGTCTTCTCCCACCTCCTCCTGCACCACTGTTCTCCTCCACTTTCGGCAGTGCAGCATTTGCACCCCTCTCCTTCCAGCAGCACCCAGCAGGATAGCTATCACCTGAGCTGGGGAGGATTGCACTGCCACCACAAAGAGTCAGCCTGGGCTTAGCCCAGCTTTGTAGCCTTCTCTGGAGGTTATCACTGGAGAGCAGCTGCCACGGGAAAGTGCTGGAGTCCAGTGCTCCAGGTGAGCAGGAAGGAGGCGGCCAAATGAGCAGGCTTTGCGCTTTGGGTATGAAGCTTGACGGCTCCACACTGGGAAGCCTCCTTGTCTTCTCTGCACCAGTGCAGGTCTTGGTCCCATGACAGAGAGACAAACTTGCTTCTTACTAGGTGGAGGCTCATGATGGAAATACAGGCCCTGTGGGCTTTCATTTTTTACCACATTATCCTGGATGACTTTGCTTGCCCTAAATTTTGTCCCAGGGCCAAGTGTTGATTTAGCTCTATCTATCTGAAAGTTAATCCAGCCGTGACAAGGCGAGGAAAAAGAGAAACCTAAAGCACATACTTCATGAGGCAAAAGCAAAATTTGCCTTTTTTTTTTTCCTTTATAATTTTCATCTGAAACAAAACTTCCTCGTCTTTATAGTTCTGCTGCAGCACTTTCCTGTCACGGCCTGCCCTGCCTCTCCAAAGCAGCAGCCTGTAAGTCATCCCCCAGAATGGGCTGAATTGGTTTATAGTTTCCATTAAAGCAAGAGGGTTGGTTGAGACAAA
>NW_009270000.1:2239615-2276719 GCF_000687185.1 Egretta garzetta | reverse complement strand
GGAATGCACCGCAGGCAGAACGGATGCAGCATGAACAAGGAAGAAATAGCAGAGAAGACAGACCATGAAAGATGTTGGCAAGGTTCTTGGTTACACAGCAAGTGAAAAATTAGTGAAAAGTATTTAAGTGGGAATTTTCCAGAACAAACTGTTCAATGAAGCATCAGGGAAATAAGCTGGGGAAGCACAGTCGGCCAAATATCACACTTGCATTGCTACGAGGGCTGATCCACTCCCAGGAGGCTACTTCAGGTTTAATACAGTGTGCCAGGGAGCAAAATCTGCCCCACTATACCTTCTGTAACAGCTGAAATTTTCTAATTAATCTAATGTCTATCCCCTTTATCTCATCTTATTTACTGCAGTACCTTTCTAATCCATCTAGCTGTAAATTAAGACTAGTGCAGATTTACTGATGCTGATTAAACAAGCGATTCTGCGAAGACCGTGCTATGCACGAATGCGCTACTTGTCAGCATTGACAAACCCTAGTATGTGTGTGTAAAACCAAGGACTCCATACGCCAGGATAAGAGCCCATATTCATTATAAATAACTGCAAACATTACATATGTGCTAATTTGGTGACTTTTTGTACCATGAGCTAAAAAAAATATAGGAGAAAGAAGAAAACAAAAACAAGGACACAAATTATTCTCATCACCCACAGTTATATTAAGCATACATGTAAAGTGTATGCAACTTACGCTCATTAGCAGTACAAGATATAGAGAATGAGGTATGCAAGGATTGTTTTTAGTTGTTAGGAATTTAACAATGCACTGTATAGCGCATACTGCTGTAAGTTAAATTCTTTTTTCCTCCTTTTTTTAAAATTAATTTCTTGAATGTTGGTATTTACTTACAATACATTTTCCAGTACCATCTTGACACCTATTTGAATTTCCATTGCAGTTGCAGGGGACACAGCGTCCAGTAAATAGTCCTTTATTCTCACGATAAAATCCAAGGCCACATTCCTAGAGTGTAAGCAGAGAGGAAAAAAAAATAGTGAGTGTCGGTGGAAAGAAAGTTTTACAGGTTATGGCAAGGGTATTTTACAATTGTTTGCTGTTTCCAAGGAATTGTGGAGCTGTACAGTTCCTGGCAAGCTCTTCTAAGCCCATATTACTGCTTAAATGGTAAGTATTTTAACACGACGAATGGCAATGAAGAATGGAGCTGAAGAAGCTTCAGCCTAAGCACCTGAACCCTGTGCTCTACACTTTGTGACAGTGGGGATTTCATCAGTTTGACTCTAACCTCTGAGCAGAACGTATTTCCTGTGGCTATGTAAGAAGGTGTAGAATATGACTTTTAAACGACAGAAAAAGATTTGGATATAGATTCATACTACAGTCTTCTCAAAGAAGAATCCTCCTGGTGGCTATCACAACTCAAATGAAGCATGACTGGGAATTCAAATGATTCACCAAGAGCAAATCGTGCTTGACAAACCTGATTGCCTTCTACAACAAAGTAACCTGCTCAGTTGATGTGGGGGGAGAGGTGGATATTGTCCACCTGGATTTCTCCAAGGCTTTCCCACAGCATCCTCCTAGAGAAACTGATGCGTTATGGCCTAGACAAGTGGTCTGTATGATGGGTGGGGAACTGGCTGAGGGTGGTGGTAAATAGCTCCTTTTCAAACCAGCAACCTGTCACAAGTGGGGTCCCTCACAGATCAGTATTGGGCCCAATGGTGTTTAATATCTTCATAAGTGATCTGGATGATGGGATCAAGTGTAGCCTGATGAAGTTTCTTGATGACACCAAATTGAGTGGGGGAGCAGACACTCCGGAAGGGAGAGCCACCCTGCAGGAAGATCTGGATAGGCTGGAAGAGTGGGCTAACAAGAACCTTATGAAGTTCAACACAGACAAGTGTAACATCTTGCACCTGGGAGAACATAATCCAGGCGTGCAGCACAGGCTGGGATCCACCCAGCTGGAAAGCAGCTGTATGGAAAGGGACCTGGGAGTCCTGGTGGATAGGAGGCTCAATATGAGTGAGCAGTGTGCTGCTGTGGCCAAGAAGGCCAACAGGATGCTGGGGTGCATCAACAAGGGCATCACCAGCGGGGATAAAGGAGTCATTATCCCACTCTACTCAGCATTTTTCAGGCCACACATGGAATACTGTGTGCAGTTATGGTCCTCGCTATAAAAAAAAAAAAGATGTGGACAGGCTGGAGGGGCCCCAGAGAAGGGCCACAAGGACAATCAAAGTACTGGAAAGCCTGGCATATGAGGAAAGGCAGAGAGAACTGGGTTTGTTCAGCCTTGAGAAAAGAAGGCTTAGGTGAGACGTCATCACTATGTTCCAGTATTTATAGGGTGGCTACAAAGATGGAGACTCTGTTATTACAAGGAATCATATGCAAAAGATGCAGGGTAATGGGTACAAGTGAATCCCAGGGAGATCTGGATTGGACACAAGAGGAACATTTTTCACAATGAAAACAATCAGCCATTGGAATAGTCTCTCCAGGGAAGTGGTGGATTCCCCAACATTGGACACTTTTAAGATTTGGCTGGTCAGGGTGCTGGGCAATCTTGTCTAGACCATGCTTTTTCCAAGAAAGGTTGGACCAGATGATCCTTGAGGTCCCTTCCAACTTGCTATTCTATGAACATATGGAAATCTCACATACTAGCTAGTGGCTATATGAAATCTTGATATTAATTTAACTACGGTGTATTCCTTGAAAATACTTCTAATAAGATACCTCGTACATGAATTCATCATAACTTCCACAATAAGTCTACCTAGAGCTATACAAAGCCATGCTTAGACAGAGCAAGGTGATACAACAAATTACACAACAGTCTAATTTCTAAGTACAGGCTTGTCCTGGAGACCCAGGAAGCATGAGAAGAATGTTCAGCTATTGGGGGCACAGGAGCAGGAGCACAGCCTGTCGTGTGAAAGTTGGGTTTAAATAGGGAACTGAATCAGAGGAAGATTATGAATGAAGCAAGAGACATGAAGTTTGTTAGCCTACACCAGGAAGGTAGTAACTAATATGTTAAAACCAGGTTCTTGCTTGGCATGGGCAGGGAAAGCACAAGGGTAGGGAAAGTATAAGAAATTCTTCCTGGGCATGGAGCCTTCCCATATACAGACCAATTAAAAAATTCATGCCCACCTTCTCTGCTCACCCTCCTCCTGGCACACCAACCACACCAAAAATGACCTGACATAATGTATCCCGTCTATTCCCTAGCTCCTTTTCACCAATAACTAAGCTGGTGTGGTGCAAGAAAGATCAGAGGCTGTACGGAAGCAGGGAGAAAGCAGGGCTCCCCATGACGCAAACACCTCCCAGGTTCCTGCCTCCGGCAGCGTACTTCTGCACTGTACCTACACCTCACCTCTACCTCACCGCTAGGGGCTGGCCCCAATGCATTCAGAAAACAAGCAACAGTTGAACTTTAAAGCCATAAATCTTTTCTCGTATCAATTGCACCATCAAGACTGATAGGACTAATCTGAAGAGCAAAAGGTTTGTGGGACGGTGTGTCAAATCATGTTCCAGTGGTTTGAGGTGTAAGTATTTATGCAGGGACAGGATTAACCAGTGAATTTATCAGCCATGAAAAAAAATCACCTCTCCCAAAGCAGATCCCGAAAGGAATACTGACTTATTGCTGTTTAAACAACAGTTGCTAGTGGCATCTTTGCCTTCTTTACATGTGGGATAAATGAAAAAAAAAAAAGTATGCAGAATACTGATATCATCAACAGCTTTTAATACTGACTTCAGTGTGAGCAGGAACTGAATTTAGAATAGGCACTTGAAATTTTTCAGATACATTTTTAAAAGGGTGAATATGTTCTGTGAGCAACAGGGAGCCAACATACAATATACACAGCTTCTGAAGAAACCAGGGCTTGAAATACATTAAACAGCATGACTAAGTAAAATATAGGCTCTAATGCATACAAGTTTTATTTACTGAAAGTCTCTTTTTGGAGAGCAAAATGAATCCCTCATTTTAAAAATACACCCAAATGCATTTGGAAAAAAATCTATGCAGCTTTTTGTTTTTTCTATTTGTGCTGTCGTTAAAACAACAGATTTGGAGTACGTGGGCACTTTGTTTTTGAAGCAGCGTTCATGATACTGAGAAATTGATTCCATACGAAGATAAAATTCTAGGCACTTTCAAGTGCTTTGGAGTTCAGGCTGACTGTTTTCAAGTAAACAAGGATTTAAGAGAAACTTCTGGCATACGCTTTTGTTAGCAAAGTAGAGATACTGTAGAGATACAGTAAGATTAGCCTTCTTGTTACTTTCACATTAAGTAATTCAGAAGTTGTTACCAAGTTAGCCCGTTTAGAAACAAAGAGAAAGAAGGAAGCAGGCGAGGAAGGGAAAAATGAACAAATTACCTCTCTTGGGTAAAAATCCTTTTGAACTTGTTGCTGCTGACTCCTCTGCTGAAGGTGAGGATACAACAGCCGCTGCTGCATGCCTTGTGCTAAACAACACCCCAGGGCTACTAACGTGACAACCAGCCACCCAACATTCCTCGGCCTCTTCGCCTGGGCCATCATTCTACCGCAGCTCCGCTGCGAACATAGGCTGCTATCCTTTCGGTGCTCGCCCCGTTCTCTTATATTCTCCCTTCTTCTCCAGGTTCTGACTCAGATTAATGAGGCTCTGGGCTGTGATGGGCCCCACCTTTAAACTTTATAGGTGAGTCAAGTTGTACAGCACACATTACCGTTCCTGAGGTTAACAAGTAACCCCGCAGTTCCTGTAGCTCAATATATACCTAAGTTGGGGTGTGGCAGGCATCACCTCCTCCCCACCTAAGGCAGCCAGACAGAGCTAGGTGATTAGAGCAGTAAATCACTGCCTGAGTAATGCTGCATAAACATATGAGGCTTACGAACGACCCAGGTGAGTGTCTCAATCACTTCCTTCGGCTATGTATTTCCCCTAGGTTAGAGAAAAAACCCTAGCACCTCGGTTTATAAAGGCAGTAGTCTGAAAGCAACGGGATGGTAGTAGGAATTTCAGTCAAGCAACGGGATGGTAGTATGAATTTCAGTCAATGCTTATCAATTCGCGTGTGGCACAGAACATCAAATGTATGAAAAATAAAGTTTCTAGAAATCTTTCCAAAATGGTATTCGACAGATGATGAAGAGCTGCCCTGAGCAGTGGATGCACACATGAGACATAAGCCTACCGTAAATGTTGTTCTCTTCAGTCTCTCTGCAGCTGCTCTGGTCTAGGTACTGTTCTTTCGTTCTCATTTCAGAAACTTTTGCAAGGTTAGTACAGCAGCTGCTGCTCTATGGTAACCCTCAACCATTTTCTGAGAGAGTAATTCCTCATATTTTGTGCACTTTGTACACCGCTTATCTCTCTGGTACTTCATTCTGCTGCCTTGGGTGCTTACACATGGGGACAGTCAAGCTCTGAGCTAAACAAAGTGACAACCAAAAGAATTGCAGCTACAGGAGCAGGATCATGGACAGGACATACAACTGCGGCTAGGATTTCACCATTCTTCAGGTAACAGTATTATTTTACAATGTGTACATTATCTTTCATAAAAATATCTCCAAATATTTTTTGCAAGTGTGTTAACTTCAGTTTTCAAACATTTTCCTATAAAAATAGGAAAAGTGTTAGTCACTCTGTGAAAATAGGAAAGTATCCAGAATTATCTAGGTTCAGGTGTCCTGGACCCTGCTAAAATAAGGAACGCCAGGAATCTTCTCTACTGTGCAGGGTCTCACAGACTTTGGTCAAGTCAACTCTGACCCTCTCTCAAAGTAAATACCAACCGAGATTATTCAGCCCCTCATAGGGGCTTCCTATGAGCCTGAATTGATGAGTTCCTCTATATAGAGCCTTACACATGTAAAATGACATTCACAGCTCCACAAAAGCAATCACGAGTTGAATAGCCCTACAGTACTTCTTAGGCAGCAGAAGTATTTGAGCCAGTGAAAGTGCACACACTTACAAGAAGCACATTTAATTACTTTAGCCTGTTCCTCTAACTACACCAGCATGCATAGCTCTAGGCGAGACAGAAGATAATAGTACAGTATGGAGGCAAATGCTTCCTACCTGACATGAGTCACCAGCGTACTCCGGAGGGCAGGAGCACGTCTCCACACTGTATGCAACGCTGCCACTTCCTGTGCTGGTGGCTTCTTCCAGCCCAACCTCCCCAAGGGTTAATCGCTGAGTCTCCGTGAAGTAAAGGCCTCTGACGTGTAAGCCATCTAGTCTAGACAGGATTATCATCAGTTCTTCTCTGGATACGTGGTTATTGCTGCTGGCATGCCTGAAGTTTCCCTGCACATTAAGGGTACAAAATGAGCACAGCCTGGCTGCTTCTTTAAAAAAGAGTATCTGCAACAGATGCCAGAAAAAGGGATAAAACCCCCATGGAACAGACCCCTGTAGTGCCAATGGGTGTGGGATGAAATAGAGGTCAGGAAAATAAATATAGTGAATGTAAACACAGGATTGGTGGGAAAAGGAATTATGAGCACAAAAAGGGATGTGCCCTTTACTTTGCAAGATACATATGGCTTTAAGGTATCAAAAAGTGAAGAAGCATATAGATTCTTCTTCACTCATCCAAATTTCTTTGAGGTATCACACACCAATTCACAAAAGGTTGGAGGAAAATGCTTTTATTTTTAAGAGTAAGCCAAGTCCTACAAATCTAATCTTTGAGGGCTGCCCTCACATGCTTTCTTGCTACTAATAGACACAGCATTGCTGAAAATGGAATCTGGCATGAAGAAACATTATCTTTTTTGCCTATACATGAAAAATAACCTGATATGACCTTCTGAGCACAGACTTAAGGTAGGAAAAATCCCTGCTAACTTCACCTGCCTAAATGTTGGACACCCATTTACCTAGACACCAAGGAACACAGGTAACAGTTCATTCCATCCCTATCAGGTACATGTCTGGGGCTGCGATGAATCTTCTCCCATTGATGACTGATCCAGTATTACTCCACTGGCCCTGGGGGCAGTGCTAAGGGCTAGATTGGACAAGATGCCTAACTTTGAGGTGCTAAAATTAAGTGGCGTGAACCAGAACCTAGGCTCAATGTGGTGGTAAAGAGAGGAAAAAATGTTTATATTTAAGGTCTACAGTATTTAAGTTGATACTCATTAACATTATCAAGTATTTGGCATTTCTGCACATTTTTATGTGCCACTGAGAAGAAAAGGGAAGGCTGTTCCATTTTAATATCTTACCTCAACCAGCTGCACACGGCCATAATATTGACGGTCAGGCAGTGGGTTGTTGGGATCCATATAAACAACTTTCATTTGCTGGCCCTGTGTGAGAATAAGGATATAGCATTGCTGTCCCACTACTTTTTATGATAAAGCGTTCAGAGGCAATAAGATCTGGTGAATCACATTAATCCTGTTCTTTGGGGGATAAAATCTAAGTAATGCTAGGAAAACTATGTCATTTTGTCAGTGAAGTGGTATAGCAAGCACTGTGTTCTACTGTCAGCAGGGTTTTCAATGCTTTTGCATATTAATAACCTTGCTTTCACATAAAACACCAAGAGAATTAAATTACTGCTTACCAATTTTCACAGGACCTGGTTATTAGTTTTGAGTAAAAACTTTTTTGCATTTTCAAACACTCTCCTTTGCCGCCACACCTTCTTGTTAGAAAAGGAGCTGCCTCCTGACATCACCTTTAGAGCTTGCCTTGGAAATTTGTGGCTGGCATGAGGAGGGGAATCAGACTAATATTGGGCTGAGGAACACTCTTTGACGTGACATCCTGGTGTCACATTTTGGATACTACTGTAGTACTTTATGAGACATGTTTCCCAATAAGAATCCTAATATATTGAATTAGTATTTCTGATGGTTTGAAGAAACAAAACCATCCCCTTGGGTATTTTGACAAACAGCAGAAGATTTCAATTTTGGTCCTAAAGTGGTTAAATTGAAAAACTGTTAACCTAAAATGCATTTTTACTCCAGTCCCTTGAAGCCTTGTAATTATGCTTAATTTTATGCTGAAGAAAATTCTTTCAGAAAGTGAGATTAATTACACATGGAATCCAGGGCATATTTTGCAGAGTCGAAGCTATACTTGTTCACCAGTGTACAAGGCATTAATTAATTTTTTTCCACAGGTGCATTTTACAGAGAAAGTTCTGTTTTGTCTTTTTATTTGCTCTCAAGTCAGTTATGCTTAATAACATGTTACTTTGGCAATGGAGATAGGCGTGTCGGTGGCTTTGAGCAAAATGCAGTAAAATAACTTTTATAGATATTCAGCAAGTTGCTATAAAAGTTAAGCACACTATAGGAGCAAAATTTGCCATAGTTGTCAGGTAACAGAAAAAAAATCATGGTATAGCTATTGATTGAAAGAAAAAAAAACCCCAAAAACTTACTGTTAGTTGTATATCAGGTCTCTTATCCAGAAGAACCATGCCCTCACTAGGTAAGCCAAAAGATTTCACTTGGTAACTTAGGAAGCCACCATATGACGAAAGCTATAATAAAATGCACAAGACCAGAGATACTTTACTGCACTCTTGCTTGATATTAATATAACTTTGCATTCAAGTTTAGCCCATTTTTCCAGCACTGTAAATAATATATTTTCTCTTTGTTCTTTAGTCAAAATATAAAAATACGTGCTGTTTGGAAGAAATTACTTTTAATTTTGTTTACTTTATGTATTTGACATCACTTGAGCAGTACCTCTGGAAGGTTACTCGCACTGGGGTTTTTTTTCATACCTGGGATCACACCATCTGTGGTCATGGAGAAGTCACACATGTTCTCATGAACCTTGTTCTTCCCCAGACTCTACAGAACAGATTTAGCTCATCAAGAGCAGATGTCAGACTGACAATAAAAGTGGTATTGAACCCCATGAACAGCCATGGGTAAAAAGGAAAAGTCAGACGTAAGTGTGTTTAAAGGTGGCTTTCATAGGCCAGCGTTTTCTAGCCTTACTACAAGCATGAACCTAATTAGGAAATCTTTGCTCCACCTTCTGGAGGACAGGACATCTACTGACATCAGCCGATATCAGCTCTGCTGTAAACAGACCATCGCTGTAGGTTGAGCTGAAAGGACACTTCTTTTGGCTCAACTATAGGTGACCACAGGCAGCCTCCAACCCAACGAAATATATACAGTGCTGCCCAGAACAAAGACTTAGGCAAGGATGTTTGAATCGTTTGACCAACAGCTTCCCTGAGAGGAAAAGAAGCTCCAGGCACAGCCTAGATGGTGTTCCAAGAGCAGCCTAGAAGGAAGGTTTGTAGGTATTAGGTGAAATCAGGGGTTCTGCCACAGATATGCTACTTTGCTTTGCACCCCTTGCTATTTGCCCTTCTGGCTTATGCTTGGTTTTGACATGGGAGGAAGAACGGCTTTGTTAGGTTTTGGTGTTCTGCAGCTAAGCACCAGCCTTCGCTCTACCCCTTCCCATATACTTTGATGAACTACAAACAAAACACAGACATCTCGGTACTAAATTTGTTCCCTGGATCACAGGGCCATAATTAATGCTATTATCTTTAGCCAACTGCATTTTCCAAAGTATCATTTGGAACATTGGCGATATTTTGCCAACACAATCAAAACAAGCCTGTAAAAATATTTTTTTTTTTTCAAAAATACAAGAAAATTAAATTAGAGCTAATTTCCTGCTTAACACATATTTTAGGACTACCATATGACAGGCTGTTATGTTACTGCTTTTTTAATGAATTTTTTTTTAAATGGAAAAATATTGGTGTTATAAACTACCCTCTTTATTCTGTATGTACAGTATTTATTTTCTAACATTAAGACCGGACTATTAAATAGAATGTTCAAATACACAAGGACAGAAAATGGGGATGATGTGATCTGAATTTCTCAATGACTGTTCGTTTCTGCACTGCTATAGATTTTATATTTGATTCCCTTTTAACATCGTAAACAAAAGAGAGAGAGAGGAAAGCTAATATACTCTGCTAAATATTAATGTTCCAGTGGAACTAGTTAAAAGGTTTAAGATGATGGAAAATGGTATTTATATCCCCATCATACTGAAGAATGTCTGGAGTGATCTCGTTCATATTTTCCAAAAGAGGTGCTACCAATGGAAGTAGACCAAAAGCTGACATTTTCAGAATGCAATACTATGAATGACTGGTAAATTTATAAGCTTGTAAAACTAGCATTGAGATAGCATTGGAGGGGTGGGGACTTTCACTACTACAGTACAACCAGTGTTAAAATATACACTTACACACAGTGTACAGTAAAAGCAGGAACACAAATAGAACTATTTTATTTACAGCGTTGTCACTGTAAATAAAAGCAAGTTGTGGCACGCCTGATTAGATCCTGTGACATGCAACATAAAACTCATAGCACTGCTCTCAATAGCTGTGCTTAAGGAGGGTTATTGCCTGCTTTATATTTTGCTATGGGAACAACAAAAGTCCTTTTGGTTTAACACTGCAGTAGATAAGGTGTGCTTTATCAATAAATTTCTTTGCAAAATAATTTGTAGACATTGAAACGAGAACCTCTACAACATTAACAAAAAGCACCCGAACCAAATGTGCTGTTCAACTGCAAGATATTTACCTCTGAGCACAGGAGAGCCGGGTGAAAAATACTGCTCTAGCCCTTAAAAGGGGGACTATGAGGAACTTCAGAAATTGTACCATCTTTAATGCTCTTCTGTCTATCCCATTTGTTTTCACTTGCGTGACAGCAGGACTGCAGCTGAAAAGCCTGCGTGCCCTACAACTGGCCAGCAACCACCGATACTGTCAGAGCTGCAAACGGGGAGAACCTGGGGCTCTGGGCTTGCAAGCGAAGTGCCCCGATCAGTGTAATCCCCAGGCTGAAATGCTGGTAGGTGTTAACCCTGAGCAAGGGACTGCCCCCATGCATGAGTAGAAAGAGCAGCCAGCAGTTCAAAGAATACAAAGGTCAGAAAACCAGGTGTTGCTCTTGCCAAGAAACACATCGGAAGCAAAAGGTTCATTCTTTTTTGTGTGCCACTGAAGATGTAATCACCCTTTATTCTTTTGGAAATCTGCCCAGGGGATGCTCTAGGGAGTCTAAAGGATATTTGGGCACATTGGCCAGCTCTGCGTGTTCTAGGTTTCAGAAAAGTGGCTGAAGGTACCAGCTCCCTGAACCATAACCATGCTGTTCACATAAAAGACCTCCCTGGCATGCAGCAAGATGATTAATTCTGTATTATTAGTTATAATTTTAACATTGTACTCAAAAGTCCAATGCTGTGGTTCCTAGCATGTCAGGGAAGATGAGAGTCTCCTGAGGGAAGAGACAGGAATGTATTTAAGAAAAACAAGGAGACTGTTTATCAATGATGCTGGCAAAAAATGAATACATGCTATTAAAACAGATGTCATTTACCTTCTCTCCCAGGTAAGATGGAGGTGCTTTCCAGTACAAACTATGCACTGAAGCAGGCAACTCTTGAACATCAGCCACTACGCTGTTACTGACTGGATTGAAAGTGACTGGAATGTCGATATTTTCATCCACTGCCTCCAAGCGCCAGTTCCTCATGTCCACGAACTAATGACAACACATAAAGGAAATAAAAGCTTGTTTTGTCCTTTATTAAACTTCACCAGCACCAGGCAATGAAGAGAAATTGTTTAGTGTCTGTAATTCCCCAAGCATGAAATTCAACCCCTTCAGAGCCAGCCTAAAATCTTTGCCCAATGGAGGTTGCAAGGATCTCAAAAGAGAGCGTAACTAGGACAGATGTGCCAAAACTACTTGGGATGCAGGCATTTGGGTTGTCAACTGCAAACTAAACTCCAACTTCAGTCACATGAAGGCATAACCCTCTGGAGGTGACCAGGAGTTGTGTACACAAACCCAAGGACATAATAACTGGGAGGTGATTTTTTTTAAGTCCATTCCAAAATCAAACCAAGGACACTAACCTACAAGACAGAGTGCAGACCTGTTGTGGTATGTTAACTGGGAGGGAGGGGACATGGCAGGATATTTTGAGGAAGCAGGCAATGCAGCCTAATATTCTGGTTCTTTAATAATGCACATTTTATGTTCATAGCTCTTATTTCATGAAAGACCATACACCCTGTTATTTATCATTATGCTAGGGGAAAGAAAGCATCACACATATGTATGAGAACAGTTCTGTGGTGGGCTGACCTTTGGTGGCCAGAGCAATAAACCAGAAAGATAGACATGCCTTCAAAAACAGACTTCGGTGAGGACAAGTAATTGCTAGAGGAAATCTTCCTAAAGCAAATGGAAGTTTGCTACTGACTTCACTGAGGCCAGGTTTTCATCCTTTGCGGGCAAACAATAAAGTGTCACTATCTGGATTGTATCAAGTCTATGCCTAAGCCTAAACTAAAGTCTTCATCCATCATTCTAGGGCTCTGCTTCTCTCTTTTCTTTCTCTTCCATTGTTTCAGGCAGTTGTTCCTTCTTTTTCAGTCTTAAGCCATCTTACCATTCAATTATGCTACTAAAAATCTATCATCTTTTCTCAACCTTGATGTCATAGCTTTTTTTATAGGTAGGAAAAAAAGACAATTTTTACAATCTTTGTGGAATGTGTCACAGATTTCTGAGGTTTCAAAATGCACCTATGATATAGACATGTAAAATAACACATGTTTATCAAAGCATCTTGAAGGAGACCATTGACTTCACTGATGAATTAGTGTCTGAAGATGAAGCAATAGAAGGTTAGCTCAGCTTCAGTTCAACTGGCGATTTGTAAACAAATACGTGAAAACAGCCATTTCTGCTGAAAGGCACTTTTAGACCACCTGAGTCTTAACAAGACTGCACTAAATCTGCAGGATTGCTTGCAGAATGTTTCTCATCCTCAGAAACTATTAAAATGTATTTTCAATTTTAGAAGAAATCTGGCATTTCCTTAACGGAATAAATGCAGGTTCACAAGAGCAAAGAAAAAAACCTATTGAATACACCTTGGTTCTACGACGATTTGTGCTGCGACAGTTGCTGGTTGCCCCAAAACAAAAGCAAGAAGTGCATCCCTTGGGATTAGAAGGGTCCAGATAAAAGGATCCTGGTCGGCAAATGTCACATTCTGCACCTTCAACGTTCTCCTGTTAAGGCACAGTTGAAAGAAATCTCAGAGTTTTCCTTTCGGTTTTGGTGAGGCCTCAAAAACCTCCTGCTCATAAAACAAAACTTCTGAAAGAATATTTATTTAAATGTATGGAAACACGAATCAAAATATGTGATTGCCTGGATACACCATATTCCTAATGCAAATAAAACTGACTTCTTGGAGACTATCTTAGTTATGGAGCTGTCTTTCCGGTTCATAAAGCGAACCACTGAGTAATAAATATTACTCAGAGACAGCTGGTAACTTCCCTGCCAAAACCCTCCTGCTGGCTTTTCCAAACCTACAATGTAAAAGGTCACTTGTGAAAGTTCACATTTATCACATTTAATTATGCAGATCAGAACAAAAGAAGATTTCCTGGACATAATGATGTGGTGAAATGTCAACCGACATAATATGGCTAAAAAAAGCATGGGACCTGGTTAGCATCCAAAAGTGGAGATGCAGATGCACAGAGCGGATCTGTGCAGGGTACAGACTGCTTCGGTGAATCAATGGACATCTACTCTGTAGCACTCTAACACCCTGCAAAGCCTAAGACCGCCTGTAAAACCGACAGCTACTGAACTGGTTAAAAAGTGGCATTTAATTGCTAGCATGATAATCTGTGCACATACTGCAAGGTGTGATGGTTTTGTGCAGCTGCATTTAATTCTTAACTGAAACTTAATGGTAAACTCACTTCATTCACCCCATTAAATACAAAATAGTCACTGATGTGCCAACAATGGTTACGAATGTAGAAGTAATTTGATTTATCCAACCTTACAGAGGCAAATTCCCGTCTGGGGATCGCAAACATCTGGTTCTGTTCCATCTCTATTACAGTTACACGGCACACAGTTTGGGAATCTGTAAGTACCAGGAGCGCACTGATCGCACCGCCGTCCTGTTATTCCCGGTTTGCATCTTTAACAACAAACACACACAGAGGAGGGAGTCAGTACGGGAGGGAGGACCAGAGCGAGGAAGGGGAGATTAAAACGAAAGGCAAGTGGAGCTTCGAACTGATCGCATGGCTATGACACAACTTCATGGCTTCCACGGAGAAACAGCAGCAGGTTAGAACTGGTCTCAGATTTGAATGGTGAGATGGTTTATATGGTCATGGAACTGGTTAGGAAAGGATTTGATTTTACAGGGTATAAATGCTCACAATGGAATGAGACTTGTGCAGCCCTTCAGTGCTTGCAGTGCAGAACTACTCTCTCTATATACTGAGGTGTGAAACATGAACGTTGTATACAGGTAAGCGGAGCTGGAAGAAGATTTATAGCTGGAGGATGTGACTGGGCATTTCTCCAGGACTCACCTGCTAACAAAAAGGTGGAGAATCCCAATCACATGAATAATTATGGGGACTTCAACCTGCCACAAGGCTTGGGTTTGTTTACAACTGTTCACAAAGGATAAAATCCACCTCGCTCACAGTGAACGCCGAATGCCTTGGATTTACTTAGGTGAAGTACAGAAGATGCAAAAAACAACACCAAACTATGAATAAGGCTTGAGATACGAGGGAGCATCTTTCAGTGGCAGCAGCTACTTCATCCTACCTTTACAACAAACTCGCACAGACTGATAAAAGCAGTGAAAACATAGGTCTGATGATCCCTCTTGCTTCTGCCTACGCTGGCAATGTCTATACCAGCCCAAAGGAGGTTTCAAGACAGTAAAGATCCATTGATAAAGAATGTCTGCCTCCACCACCATCCACGTCCTTACATTTTAGTTGTGATAATTTTTAAAAGTCTCAGCAAGGTGGTGGAGTCTCCTCTGGCTCTCAGCACCAGATTTTTTACATGCACTACCACTACAAATTTAATGGGAATAAACAGTTAAATTATGTGGACAGGGTAGACTGTACTTCATGTAATATACAAAGGCAATTACCCAATTCACCAAACAACGGGCGAGGTTTCTCAGAGTCTCTCTGAGTGCATTACACGCCTGCCCCCCCCCGCCCCAGATAACAGGAGCTGGATGGGGACTTTGAACTTCACGTAATCCACAGAAGGGAAGGTATTAATCAGAATGTAGTAGTTAGCTATATACTTGAGTAAGAAGTCCAAAAGTGTTTGCAAAATGTCCAGTTTTGCTTCAGAATTTTTTACCGATAAGCTGTCATTTCTTTGATATTACCAATTAGGCTGCACGTGAAAAATACCACCATTATAATCAGGCAATACAGCTTTTCACTGAAATGGAAAAGTCTGACTATTTCTGCAAAAATTATCCTCATTTTTACTCGAGTAGAAACATCCTAAGCCCCTTCTTTGAAGTATTAGGTTTCAGTTGACTCAAGTATTTATTTTCTTTATTTTTTCATAGTATTTATTTTTATTTTATTTTGTATTTTATGGGGAAAATGAAAGCAGACATTAATGAGATTGAGAGTGCATCAGGAGATACAGACTAAGCTACACTTCCACATATGAAAATTCTTGTTTTGCCCTTGGGAGAAGACAATCCTTCACTTTGTATGAGAAGGACAGACTTAGGAAAATAATTTACATTCAGGAAATAATATGAGTATTCTCTGAAAATTAGTACTCTCCGTCATATTTACAGGATTAATGGCAGAGTAGGAAAGATCATATTTCTCTTTGCTAGGACCCTGCAAAAACATTGCCAAATCCTCGCCTTACACAACCTACTGGCTATCAAGTATTTGCACTTGCTATTTAAGGACTCGATTTCCCCAAGGAGATAATAAATGTTCAACTGTACTAACAGACATAGCATCTGAATTTAAGGTAATTCCCTATGATTGTGGCTGTATGCTATATATATTTTAGAGAATAAAAGTAAGAGTATGCTGAGTTATAGAAAAATAAGTGTATGTCATACAGAAAGCATAATTTTCAGGGCAATTATCAGCCATGGCTCCAACTGAACAGTATTTTCCAAACAGACAGTACCTATCATCAAAGTTTCTCAAAACTCATTGCAAACATTCAAGCTTTACAGTACTTAAAACCACAACTGGACTGAAACCCAGACATCAGGAACTCTGATCTGAGGTCCTCTGAGACGGACAGAGATTCAGGGACTTACCATGAGTGACACGGCATGTCACTGGCAAGCAGAACGCAAGCCCAGGAATCCTAAATCCCACCATTAGTTACCTGCACAAACCATGTTTCCACTAAAACATTGCGGGTTTCCCTGAAACAGCTGAGTCCTCACTATCACCAAGCACTGCTTAAATGCCTATTCATCATCATCAAGGTCTTCCACATCCCCTCCAAATACCTGAAAAGAAGGGTGAAGCAAATCACTCACGCATTGGTTTTAATGCACATAACCCAAACTTACTTGCATTGCCCATTGGTTTTTTCACATTCTGGGCTTGCCACATTAACGACTCCTTTTCCTGAACAGTTGCAGCTCTCGCAGCCAGCAAGAGGGTGATAACTGAAGTAATGTTTCTTGCACACTTCACACGTTGGTTTCACAGTTCGCGGAGGGCAAATGCATTTACCAGTCACGCCATCACAAAGACGCCGCCCACAGTTGCATACTGGGTCAAAGAAAATGTTCTACAAATTAATCACATCTCAACTTACAATGATCAACTCCTATCGAACTGGCATATCAAACACACACAACCTGTATGTATGAAGAACATGATTCTTTTCACTAGTTTTAAGCTCAGCTGGCTTGTTTGACTTCAGCTATCACAGTGATGTGAGACTGAGACAAACCAGGGTCATAGACACCGGCTATGCGACCGAAATGGTAGTTTCAAAGAATAGCTTGAGACCTTGGCTCTTTTCCACAGAATGATTGCTTAACTTCACCCCAGGCATTATTATCACTTCCCAAAACTGCCAAGCATTAAACAATGAATAGTTCTGGTGTTAAAGGCACCACTTTTACAAAGTAACGTTAATAAACATAGGGTATAATATCTGGGAAAGAAGCTGAAGACTGTTGGTGTAATCTATAAATCCGTGGATGTTAAGAAAAACATCAGAAAAAGAGGAATTAAGAATGCTGACTCTGACTGTATATGGAAAATCTTGAAGGTATAAACTGGGACACAACAGTAATAACTTAGAAAGGATTTAGCAGTCAGTGCAGAACTATCCATTTGACTGAAAGAATGGCAATATGGATTTTAACCAGTAAGCCTGCAAGCCTACTGCGCCTGATGAGACAATACATGCGAAGGCACGCTTCACTGTGGACTAGGTGTCCTTAAAGGCAATGGGGCTACTTCTGTGTTAAAATGAAAGCTATGCTACGCTGAATCTAAGATGGCTCAACTGGCCTCTCATAGGATCAAGCCCTATAAAGAAACATGAGGCTGGGGCACCTATGCAGTAAAATCAGAGAATTAAATAAAAGGTCGGGTCAGGTGCTGAGTGCGTCCGCATGTGTACTTACGCTTGCAGAAAGGAAATCCATAGTAGCCAGTTTGGCATTGGCTGCACTGACGACCGATGACGTGAGGTCTGCAAATACACTGTCCTCCCAGGGGGCTGCAAGTAGGGCTCGTGGCACCTGCGCTATGGCAATTGCATGGCAGGGCTCCGTTGTTGTAGAAAGCCACCAGTGACCTTACAGAGTCCTTACAGAAAGCAGATGACCCTTCTGGGCTATTTAAATTGAAATATAAATCATGTAAGTACTGGCACTTGGGAATATGTTCCTGCCTTTGTTCTTTGACAGAAGGATGACATCAGCACACATGCAAGGATACACTTTAATTAAATTAGTGGCAAGTGGCTTTGAACATGCAGGTAAGAGATTTTTTTTTCAAAGAAAGTGCGTATATTAGTCATATCAGTTCAGACATGCCAAGCAAAATACCAAATACCAAAGATGGAAATACCAAAGACAGAAAGATGACATAGATTTTCCTCTTTCGTATGGTGAGCAATAAAGCTCTACCTTTACATTTCATTCACAATAGAAAGTCATGGAAAAATGACTCATGGAAATTTAATGGGCCAGCATAAGCCATGAAAAGCATTTTAATGCAGCACAATGATGGGGCTTTTATACATATGTCTTTACTAGAGAGGGAAAATAATATTAATTCCCAGCTTGTTGTCAAATGTTCAGTTTTTTAGGAAGCGATGCTTACTCAATATAAAAACTGTTTCCTCCACATTGGCTGATAAAATCAAATGACTTGTCCACTGTCTTTTTGTCAAGAATTTTGTAACTGTAGGTGTCTGCTGGAACAACTAAGACTTTTTCCTTAAAACAACAGAAGAGCTAAATTGTACATTTCAGAGAAAAGCAAAAGACACAAGCTAAGGCATTTATACATTTAAATGCTGCTTCATTATGCATTCTGGATTTTCTCAAAACCCATAAAATTTTAACTCAAAAAAATTAGGCAAATATACTTATCTTCCCCCCCCCAGAGCTGTGATGCTACAATAAGAACAGTGTATGGTTTTAGTTTATTTTAAAAATTTAAAATAAAACAGGAGCAGTGCACAAGATCTTAAAAATTTGAAGCACAACATTAAAAAATTCTTTTTGGCTTTCATCCTTGCATCTATCTCTAAATGAATGGTGAAACTAAGAATAACATTTCCGAGTGCATTCATGTAATAAACATACCAGAACCAGCATTCTTCCATCAGGTATCATCACTGTAACAGAGACCTCAGGTTCAGAAATGTCGAGCTCAATTTGGTTTTCTGCAATCACCTGATCCCGACAGCCAGACGTATGAGGGCAGAATGAGGCTCTGAAGGAACCTAGAAGAAAAAGCGTGATGCCAAAAAATGCTCCATGTGCCAAAATGCTGAGAAAGGAATGGGGTTAGATCAAATTCAGATGCTTACCTGACCACACATGTCCCGCATCCACGCGCACTTGCACAGGGAACACTGGGTGTGCTGGCTGATAAAAATGTACCACAAATACATATCTGCCCAAGCGGGGCACTCTGCCACTCAAGGTAACCTTGTTCTGCAGAAATAAAAACAACTCTGGTAGTGTATTTGGTTTGTGAGATATTCTTGGGTTTATGAGCTGCTCTCTGTGCCACCTACCTGCAACAAAAGCATCTCTCAGGAAGCCAACAATCTCTTCAAAGAGTATGGCATTACAACTGCGTGCTCCTATCTGTCTGCATGCCAAACATGTATCTAGTGCTCTTCTGCAGGCTGGGAGACTACTGCCTAATTTATTAAGGAGCTGGCATTTTGGTTTCTGTGTATTATCTCGGTGGCTTACTCAGTCTGCAACACTTTGATCACATCACATCACATCACATCATTCAGTTTTGATTCTCTTAAAGCACTTCATCTACCCAACTTTACTGAGAACATACTTCGTGACTTAGGAAGCAGTATTTTCAAAATATAAGATACCTGTAACGGTGTCAAGGTGACCCCATTAACTGAGTCAGAATGTAGGGGGGCACTCAGTGGATCATAGAGTACGTTTCTCCTTACTTCAGAAATTTTCCCATCCTTGAGTGCATCCAAAACCAAAGCTGCCGGTGGAGTTTCATACACTGAGGGAATGCATGTTGCACTAAACACAGAATTATATTAATTACTCTTGGGGCCAGGAGAATTCCTTAGGCATCATGAAAGAAAAACCAGACAACTCACAAAAGTTAGCATATTAGATTGTAGTACAATGAATAATGCAATAGTAACCATTGTTACTTTCTGGAGTCTATGTAAATGATCAGAAAGTAAATGAGAACAAGAGCTGCATATTTAACTCACAAAGGGGGAAAATGCACATTAACTGATTTTATTGACTGAGAATTTGAATAATCTGAGGACCGTCAATGGAAAGAGTTTGCTAAGGAAGATGAAACCCAAGGGAACCAAGAGTATTAAAAAAAACCCCAAACAGTTAAATACATTTTAGCGAATCCAGTTGGTTACTGTCACCAGAATCTGTACTAATATTGAATTCTCAGTTCTACAAATATTTACGTAGGTGTATCCTTTAAACACGCAAGTTTTCCCACTGAAGTCAATGGGACTACTTAAGTACTTAGAGGTTAAGTATACACTCAAATATTTGTAGAATCAGAGCCAAAATAAATAACAGTGCTCCTTGAAAGCATCCTTCACTCATTCATTTCTGTGTTTAACTATTTCTTCCTTGGTATATTTAATTCCAAAGAACTTGATTGAGAGAAGTATTTTCCAAGACCGCAGGAGAAAATGTTTTTGGGGATTTCCTGCTAGCATTTGTTCACTTCTCGTAAGTACTCAACAGACAATGATTAATCTTTGCTCAAGACAGGCCCAGAACTGGAATGGCAAGTGTGTTGCAGGGCCAGGATTGAGATGCATTTGCCAAGGCCTATGTGGGAAATCACATGCAACATCCTAAATAATACTGTTAAACTGAGCCAAGACTCTGCATCTTTCAACTTGGTGAACACTAAACACTTTCAGGAAAGCAAAAATGCTGCCAGATAATGGCCCTAACAACAGAACATAAACATACAGTAAACTATGCAAATCTAACAAGACATTAAAAAAACCCCACAACACAAAACCAAAGTAAAAGGTACAAATTTCTACATTAGCCTTATTTTAAATGACCTAGCCTCTGTCTCCCATTTTATGCAGAATTTCAACGTCAAAACACCTTTGATGTGAAGACAAGTATCTTCAGTCTTAGAAAGCTACTCTCAGTTGTACCACTCTGAGCAGGAGAATTAAAGCTGTGATTCAATGCTATGCATACTTGGAAGCCAAGTACAGTCACAGGCTTTTATCCAATTTACTATCCAGATTTTTCTGCTTGCTATTTCAATTCAACCATTATATTAGAAGCTACCGTCTGGAAAATTATTAGACCTAGTCACCAACACATTCTGCCTCTGAAGTCCTGCAAATGACGTTTAGTTTTACTCTGAGGCCCTTCCCATTGCCAGATGAGTAGGAAGAAAGCCTTAGGAGTAACATCACCAGGGTCATCCTGGGGAGTGCAACAGGAACTGAAATGTGGGGCACTCTAATTTGGAAGTTGCAGTGGCCCAAAGAACAAAACATATATATGGAGAGGGGAAGGCCTTCAACAGAACAGAGAAAGGGCTCTGCAGAACCCCAAACTGACCACTTGGGAAGTGAAAGTTCAGGTTCAGATCTTTGGAGCAAGAGAGGAGCCACCAATCTGGGTCAACCAAGCTGCCTATGACTGCTCTAATTACTGGTTCTATACAAGTATAATGGAGGAGGAGGATCACCTGGAATTGCTGTGCAGGGTGAACGCTGAGGGCACACCTACTCTATGGGCCCCACGATGAGATGGACAAGGGAATGGCTTGTTTGTGAAGTGGGGGATTGCATGTTGAGTAGTTTGCTGCTGCCAAGTCGACCCTAGTGAATTTGTGCCTGAAAGGGCAGTCACATCCCCTAATTAAAGCCATTTTGGAACAGCTGAAGCAGTAACATGTAGAATGAAACTCCAGACAGAGCGGTAAACATTTCAGACCACCAAAGTAGCAAAGTTTCTCCAACTTGGACACCTATCATACTGGACGGCACGTGAAGGATGCGTGTTTTCTAACGCATCAGCACTCTGTAGTTCAGATGGGCCAGGAAGAGGCTAGCATTAACAAAATCCTGGGCAAAGGCTGTCTGGATTAACGCTAACACTTCAGCTTTTTTTATAAGTACTACTTTGCAAAAGTGACCTACAAATCACCCGTGAGTCACTGAGCAAAGCTTCATTGAAAAGAACTAAAATGTTATTTAGTCTGTGCCTTTCAAGGTGTTTTTCAGAAAATATGAGGGATAAAAACAGGCAAGTTACCTTCCATCATGGGTACTCTTGTAAGCAGCTATGCACTGTACTTTAGGATGCACGTATTCTGG
This sequence comes from Egretta garzetta, assembly GCF_000687185.1. Classification (NCBI taxonomy): domain Eukaryota; kingdom Metazoa; phylum Chordata; class Aves; order Pelecaniformes; family Ardeidae; genus Egretta; species Egretta garzetta. Next base: position 2,254,732 of record NW_009270000.1, on the reverse strand, counting down.
AGAAAATTCTTCGGCTGAAATAATACAAACCTTGTGCTGAAAAATAAGCAGAAGGCACAATTAACAATTAATATCATAAGTAGCGGGGCCAGCCCTGAAGAGGAAGGATGGAGCCTAATTTTAGCATAGGGAGAACTGAACCCAAAGCCATGTTCTGTCATGGACTTCCCAAGAGATTTTGGATCCCTTTACCTGCCTGCACCTGAATAGCTGTTTAATAGTTGAATAGCATTTTTCTGTCCTTCTCAGGGGAATGTTGGCTCCTGAGAAGTTAAATAAATTAAAACATAAGTATACGTGTGGCAGTGAGAATGACAGAAGACCAGCTTGTCAAGGAGTGTACAGAGGTGGGAGGGAAAAGCCCTCATCTGTGTTGGTAGAGACTTTTAGTCCCTTGGGGGAATTCCTAGACCTTCTGAAATGCAGGCACAAACACTTGCTTGCACAAAGTCCTTTGGAGTGAGTTTCAGTGACACCAGGATTTCTCCCAGTGGATTCAGAACTCATTTTAAAAGCTGATGAGACCTCATATGGTTATTTTTTTTTTACTACAAATAGACATGAGCAAATGAAGCTGTGGTAGTCCTGCTGTAGCCATGGTGGTAAGGACGTAACGCAAGGCTTGTAGGAAGACACAACAGTCTGCACAAATAAAATATATTATCCACATTTACCAAATACATAAACGCAGGTTAAAAATTTGTGGATGAGCTACTTGAAAAGAAGATAAAAATGCCTGATAAGCAGTAAGATAACTAGCACTACATATTAACATAAATAAAAATGGCACTGGGAGAATGCATTAATATGCAAAGTGATTCGGTTTAGAAGCAGGTCATAAGGGAGCTCAGCTTGTGTTTTAGCAGCAGCGAGCAGGTACTAGAAAGCCTTTATAAGCTAGAACGCAGAGTGCTCCAAGTCCCCTTCCTGGCAGCAAACATTGTGCCTGGGCCTGGGCCTCCAGCCCATCTCAGCAGAACAAGGGGGGACTCCAAAGCTCTGAACCGCACTTTATGAGCAGCTTAAAACATTAGTGTGCAACATGGTCTGGGTTTAGACAGCTCGTATGCATCAGTGTGAGATAAAGACTACCAATATATAAAGACTATCAACATATATCAAAAAAGGCTATCAATATATATCAGTAACATATTCAGAGAATGAAAACTAGAATTTAGAAGTAAAAATGCAGAGATTCTTAGCACAAGAGACTTCCACATGTGGAGACAGAGACTAATAATATCAACACCTTTTGGATATGGATCTTGCTAGCACAGCAATTAAATGGTAGACAACTTAAATGGTATTTGTCCATGCTGAACACTGCCTCATGAAATGAAGAACACATGTATCACTTGTTAATCCCAATAGTTCCTCAAAACTATTCTATGTTTATAGCTAGGTTTTCAGCTCCAGATTTTAACCAACTGTGTAACTCACCTTGTGTTTCTAAAATGGAAAACAGAAACGGAAGAAAATTCAGGCTCCAGAAAAATGTATTCCTTGTGTGGCCAAAAGAGGGCAGTGAAGGCTTTTTATTCAAAGTGTTTAAAAGTTCCATCATTTCTAAAATGCATTTATTACCTGAAATTTTGCAAGAGACCAAGAAAATCCCATGTGGGTTTCGAGAATTTTAAAAAAGTAAAAGGTAAGGAAAAGAAATACAATGATTAAGTCTAAAAGGTACCAGCAGATTTTTCATGTACAGTTTACATTTAGAAAAGAGAGAGGAACTGAAATAAAGCTGGAAAAACCCTTGCCAAGAAAGGCAAATTTCTGTTTATCTTTGAAACTGAACAAGTTTGACTCAGTATTCTCTGAGTGTATATACAAAGAAACACCTTCAAGCATCTAATACACATCCTTTCACACATTACCATAGAGCATGTGAACATTAGAGAGAAGAGTCTCTCTCTTTACCTGCTTAGGTAATTAGTATTACAAAAGGGAAAAGAAAATGAAAACTTACCAGAAGAAAATTAATTGATGATGTCTTAAGATGTATCTTCGTATCTGCTAGAAGGTCATAGACTGCAATACGGTTCCTATCATCAACTACAATGCTGCGACAAAGGAAACTGAGACAGAAAGCGGGATTAAAAATGAGCCTGCTGGCATTGCCATGTGGTTTATGCTATCACCTAGCTCAGCTGCCTAGCTTTTGGCTAGCCTCACCACTGGTGCCTAGCCACTCTGCCGGATCATAAGTAACCTTTGGCCACTGGTGAACATGCAGTATCCTCACAAGTGAGGTGAAGGATGTACTACGTACAAAATATTGCTTGTCCTTTTTGTGTTGACCTACACAGAGCCCACACCTCCAGACCTCAGATCTCCATTTGAGCTACTGCTTTAAGTAGGATGTGATTAGAGGGGTACGCACACAGGCTATCTGCAGATGCTTCCAAGCTGTGTAACGTGACATATAACTAATATTCTGTGCCTGGTCCGTGCTCCTCAAGGTGCCAGCAGGTACCAGCCACTGCTTTCCACTACTGCCACACGCTGTTGATGGTGTGGATCAGCAGATCTCACCCGCGCCATGGCAGTTGGGCAAGTCTTGATTTTAGGAAGCTATCTGTACGCTGAGATACTCCTCCATACAAGCGAAAAAATGTAGGTCTGCCTCTTATGGGCTACCTTTATTGGCTGCCATCTTTGGTAAAGACAAATACATACTAAAGAGGTAGAGTCTTGCTAAAGGCTTTGAACTCTGCCTTGTTGAGGGAGCATGACCCCTGCAACTTGCCAAAAGTAGCAACAGTTTCCTTTTGCTAAAGAGAAGTCATATTCTACATATGACTACATATCCATATATCATCATATTCTAGAGTCAGACTCCTATTTCTTTTCTTTCTTCTGCACTTCTTCGCAGCTAGGCCAGCCAACGTGCCATGGGTGAGAAGCTGTAACCACCACACAACTGCTTCTCTATTTCTCCTCTAAGAATCAAACAATGAGAAAGTTTCACTCTTGTTTAGACCATAGCTCAAAAATAAGGTCAGCTCAGGGCTAAGGACATTTAAGACCAGAGAAATATAGGTCCCTTATTTGTGATTCGCTGGAAGCTTGCAATGTTTTATTCTCTCACAATGTTTTATTGGGAATAATGAAGCTCATGGAGTGGTAAGAAGGCCTGGCACAATATATTCCTGATACTACAAGTTACTCTTATTTGTATGTACCTCATTATGTCATTTTTTAAGAGAAGAGACTTGTAGCTTCTTGCTAAGGAAAGATGACGCAGTAACTTACTTGCAATGTGACTATTTGCTTCATATAGAATGGCCACAGAAAGGATTTATTGCATTGCTATGTTAAAGTAGCAAGGGCTTTCTTTGTCTTTTCATGAGCAAGTTCTTAGTGCATCATATGAACAGACAAGTATGTTCAAAATTAGCCCATAGAATGTGCTTGGAAAAAAAAAAAGAAAGCAATAAAATGGAAGATCTACAGCAAATAGTTTGGGGCTCAAAGTGTTACATAACAGGCTAAAACAAGAGCTTTCCCCAGCAATACCCTGACAAGGTCACTGCTCCACATAGCTCTGCTCTGTATCACAAACATGCTGACGAAAATTATTTTTCTTACTAGGCAATTTCATCCTGAGTATCCCTAAGCCTCCAATCTGCCAAACGCTTGGCTCACAGGAAAAAGAGATGCCTGTCTGTGGTTCCCTGGCACTGGGCAGGCTCTCCCAAGGGCACAAATGCCTGCAGGATCACAACCCTAATTTGAATCATAAGCTGAAATTCTCAAGCATTAAAGAAAATCTCACTCAGGACAGAAAAAATCTCCTGCACAGAAACATCTGCAATAGCCTCAGTAGGCAACAAGGACAAAGAAGCATCCGGCTGAAGACCTTGCCCACAGCCTAACAGCCAGAGGATGGCTACACTCAGCATTTCAGAGAGACATTCATACTTCTGCTTCAGCAGATCTTGTCAGAAATGGTGGGAATACTCTTGTGAAACCGGCTGCTACTTTTTTATAGCCAAAGCCCTTGGACACGCTTTTAACTAAATAAAAACAGTGCAGGCATCTGCAGCCAATGCTGGTACTCTTTCACTGGACTCTGAGATTAATAGCTGATAAGGATTTATTAATGTACATAACAACAGTAATCCTTTGTATAGGAAAGCATTTCACTGAAGCAGTTGCAATATTTAATGAGCTGATTGCACAGACATAATTAAAAATCTGTACAATACCCACAGCCATGTACTTGCTTTTAAACTCCAACAATCTATATAGCAAAATTGATTCCAAAATATAAAAAGTATAATCATATCCTAAAATCTTCTTTATTCATTTAGGGACTACTTCATAAATTCTTACCTGTATTTACAACTGTATATTCTCACTCTGCCTTCAGTGACAGGGCCAGGGCTATGTATTATTACCTCGGCAGTATATAACTGATCCTCTTCATTGGCATATTCAAAAACCAGAACATAGCGACCAACTTGAGGAACATTTACGGTCATCTGTAAATTGACCTAGGTCAAGATCATTGAAAAAGAAAAAAAGCCGTCAGATTTTTCACTCCTTTTTCTTGCAGGAAGCTCCCTTTTCCTGCCCCACAAGCCAGCCGGGCAGCATTAGGCCAGGGCCAACCCCGTAATGCCTCAGCAACAGACATCCAGCGGAATGGAGCCAGTGCTTATAAATATCACTTTGTCCACTAATAAGGGTCAATCAAGTTCAAGAAGCAGCTGCCATTATATCAGTTCTAGGAAGGCTGTAAAATAAGCCTAGGAAATGAGCATGTAATTATTTCTCTTCACCCCAGTAGAAAGTACCAGTGAGGAAACTTCAATGATACTAAAAAATTGTCACTGTCATCATCAAGCTATCTTTCATAACGTATAAAAATTGGATCTACTTCTCCACTGAAAAAAATATTTCCAGGAACACAATTCCTACTACAGCAGTGCTGTACATCTTCTCCAGCAAACAGCCAATGCCACTTTCTGAAGCATCAAGTTTTTCTTTTAGTTTACCTGCACAAATTGGTTAATATAATACGTGATGCAAAATACTTTGAAGTAGTAGCATGGAAAGTGCTGTGGTCGCAGAGCTTTTTGTTACAGTCAGCTATATAATTATTTTCAAATTTAAACCATTTCTTCTCAATATTTCCTTAGGCTATGAACAATTAAACATGTAAATCATTCTGTCAACAGCCCTCTTGACCTCACTGCAATTATTCATACCTGTAAAGCTTTGCACATGCATCAGCGATGAAGCACCAGGGTCTGTGGCGTGTAAATATTCTTGTTGCACTTGGTATTTTTAAAAGCAACATCCAAGCATAGTAATAGAGGGCATCATCATTTCACATATAATTATCATGTACTTGATAAAACACCTTATTTTTACCAAACACACTTCTAGTATAACTTTTCCTTTCATAAAACATGTTTCTCTTTCAGTGGACCTACAGCAGTGGCATAATTGCTTCTGCTTGTTTCTAAGTAAAGCAAATATTTTACGTAAGTATAGCTATTTAAGAAAAAAAACGAGATTAATTTAGAGTGATGTATATACAACATTTCTGCTGACAAACCACTATACCATTTCTGCTGCAATTATACAGTATGCTGAACAAGCCTGTATGCCTAAAGCAGGGGGATTTTTATTTAATAAAATACTTTTGCCAGAGTGAAATATCCACTCCAGTCACAGTTACAAATCTGCCTATGCTGATCCGTTCACACAGTTCTGTATAAAACGCAGAACTTGGCACAGAATGTTTTAGGGGCGCGTTATAGATCTGCAAATCCCGAGCTGTAACTCTGCAACCCTTGGAGTCCAGCAGGTTTATAGTCAACAGTGCAGATGGGACTGCAATCAGCAGGCAGGAATCTGACCTCTCTTCCACTGATGTGGGCCATCACCGGTCGATCGGGAACTGGCTGTCGCACAGGTATTCTTCTGTGTTCTCCCCCGTGTCTGAAATATGCTGCCTCTGAACCAAGGACACAGGAAAATCTGCCCAGTGGCAAATGCTGATAGAGCAAGCAGCTTACACAAAAGAAAAAACAAAACCACAAAAAAAAAAAAATCAAACAAAACACAGGATTATTATTGCTTTCAAGTGCAGCAGGATAATAACAAAATAATCCAAGGCACTGGTTTATTCTGTAGTATATATACTGACTGCTCTGCTGAAGCGCGTCCTGAGTAGGTGCAAGGCTCCGTAACTTGTATCTGCAAGATGGATGCTTCGTAGTAATCACTGGGTAACAGCACCATATAATCCTAAGAACAAAGAATACAACAAATGCAAGACCATGCAGAAAATTACACAAGGAACGTCTCTAGACTTTCACAATGTAGCAATGAACAAAACCAACCACATAAATAAATTTTTACAGAGGATATCTGCCAGACGTGGATTTTTTTGTTGTCGTTACGTGGGCCAATAACATCAGAATGTGTCTCCCTATCTCTTCCTATACCTTCACAGAGATGGGACGAAGGCAGCTGCCCTGTGAGCAGGGAAACTCTGCAGCCAGTCTCCCACCATGTGTTGTACAAGACGTAAAGGAGCCTCTCCACGGCTTGGTAACACGCAGCCAGCTGGGTGTAGTTTTCACCCAGGAGTGCAAACCAAATGCACACAACTCAGCCCTGCGTGACTCCAGAAGGGAGAGTCATGTACCTCAGGTGACTTTACAAAAATATTCCAGGTAATCTGTTAAGCTGTGCTTCGAAAGGCGGTATATTTTTGCTCTAAATTAACATATTACAGCTTATTTATAAAAACTGTTATTGTGAGAACATGCTGGGCTAAGATCATTAATAAATTCCTTTTCAAAGGTATTAGTAAAAAAATCAGGCACAATAAATACTGTCACTTTCAGCAAGAAATACGTTTGCAAGCTCTTTAGTAACATTTTATGCGGTATTCCATAAATTTAACAGAGCCCCAGGCTTAATGACTAAAGACACTGGCTACTTGTTAACCCTATACAATACACACATGAATTCCAGTATGCTGTCTTTGTGATCATACGTGTTGAAGGTTTTTCATAGATTATCACCTCAATTAATTTCTCTTTTTATAACAATTTCTCAGAACTGCCCTCAGAAAATTTTTTAGTTTTTCAGTGAGTGAAAGGAGAGTAATGATGGGAGGACAAAAACATTTAGGAAATGAGCTACTAATCGCACGGCCCATCTTATAATACTTTTCTGAAGAAACTTTGTCAAGAAACTAAGGCCTTGGTCATCTGTGGCTGAGCCAAGCTTTAGATACAAGATCAGTTATGTAAGAATTATGAATTTCTGTGAGCATTTATGCTCAACCAATCGTGCTATATGTTAATATTACTTTATCCTTTGAAGGTACAGATCCTGGATAGACTTAAAGTCTGTAAGCATAAGAAAAATTAGAGCAGGTGAAAGTCAGAGAAGAAAAAAAATAAAATAGGAGGCAGAACTCTAATTTTTTGTAATGAGATTCTGCTGCTGTACTCTCTTCACTAGTGCTGAATTTCAATTGCTTGCAGGGTTCTTCCCAGCAAATAACTCCAGAGCAATTCTATCATGACAGCCTTTGAGCAGTTGTTTTCCTCAATTGTTTTCTTACCAAGAGGACTTCCTCTGCCATTATACTGACAGTCCACGTGCCTGGAACCAGTGAGAAAGGCTCTGTGGAGTTTTTTCCTGGGATTGTGAGAAAAGCTGGCTCCTTGCTGGGTGGGAAGACAAACTCTTTGCTCTGAGCAGCCCCTGCCAGCAAAAAAAAAAAAAAAAAAAAAAAAAAAAAAAAAAAATCAAGTAAAAAAAAAATAAGGGACTGTGTAAAATGTCTCTACTTGCTTAGCGTGCGCTGGACTGATGATTTCACCTGTTAAATTTGGTCTAACAGGAGCTGATCAATGCTTTTCTGTGAATATGTATTAACAGCACATTCTACTACACACAGTAACCTACAGAGCTATGCAGTGGTTGTTGTTTTTGTTCTTATTAGTCCTGAGTGAGCTGGTTCCGAAAAGCAGAGCTCTGCCCCTGTAATGGCCAGTTTTGCAATATTCTGAAACGCTCACTTCTTCACTTTCCCCTTCCATTATTTTCCATCCAACCTGCCTCTGCCCTGACTCACAATATGTTCAGCTGACACGAGGCCTGTTCTCATGTGACTTTCAGCCAAATATTTCAGATACTGGAGGCCTCTGAGAAGCTACTGAGAACCAGCAGCATCTAAAATGTTTAGTTACAGAAAGTAACTGAAGGTAACTTCTGGGCAGAGACGATGTACAACCGAAACGTAGCTGCGGTATGCTGTATCAAAGAGAAGTCTTGAGTGTCAATTGTTATGAATAGTAAAGGTTTCCTCTTTGAAGCCCCTGGACGCTGACAAAAGCTGGTTCCCTGCCTCCTGGGCAATATAAGCCAGACATGACCACTAACTACTGCCACCCTGCTGATATCTGTGAAGTCTTCAGTTTTGTCTCCTCCAAATTACTAAAAGGGTCTATGACTAAACTCCATGTTTATGACTAAACTCCAGTATGCTGAGGCTAGGCATAGCAAGAGATAATTCTGCATATAGGCTTGGTATGCCTCTGCCATTCGAAGGACATGGAGTACTTATCTTTTATCAGGGCCCAAATGCATCATATGCTGTTGGGTCTGTAATCAGAGCTAACTTGGTAGACTGGATTCATCATTAAATAAAGGTTATTCAGGGAATGAAGGCAGAAGCCACATTTAAACTGAAATATTAAAGGCAACTAAACCAAAGTAAGTGCTGTTATCCCTTCTTTAAAAAGCTTCATAAAACACACACACTTTAGAGCTCCCAAGTGCAGAACTGAAAGCACTGAGTTTGGCAAACATTTGAAAAAAACCAAATGTTGATTACTACTGTAAGCAGAGATTTCATGCAAACAGCCACATCAATTACACAGCAAAATATATTAGGAGAAGCACAAATGCGCTGACACTGTTAAAAGTGATGCATTTTAAGCAACATTACAGATTTGTAGACTTAGGTGCACCTTGAAAAGGCTCCTCTGATCTAACATTCATCTGATCTGTTGTGCTATTCAGTTGCACCTACCTGTTTCAGGTGGAGACGGACAAGCAGATATGCGAGCAGATAATGTTTCACCTCCAGGGTTAATATACCTCAGGATAATGCGAAATAAGGAGAGGTTTGATTTTTCCACATTCAAAGTTATCCTCACTTCATTCTGAAAAATGGAAGTTAATAAACAAAACCAGCCATAAAGTGCTACATAGAGGAACAGTTAGAAGCCATGCAAGCACCATACTAAAGTCCTACAAGAAAAACGCACATGCAGACAAGTACATACTGGAATGGCAATGCTGGTGTGTGACAGAGGAAGACAGGCAAGCCTAGTGAGAAAATTAATTCACTTACAAGTACAATTAGTGCCAAAATGTTTTCCCTCAGCAACTGAGATCTTCCCTTTAGAGCTTTTTGAGCCCAGGCTGACATAGCGGAGGACTAGGTGGAAGAGCTTAGGGGAAGCCACAGTGACAGGCACAACCACCTCTGGCTGGGAAAAATAAAAAGAAAGGGAAAAAGGAGGAAAGGAAAGTATATCATTTGTTACTAGCACCCAGAGAAAGAAAAACCATTTGGCAAAGACAAACTCCATAACAGAAAAGAAAGGCTCCGGCAGCTTACAAAAGAATATAGAACAAAACCTCCTGTGAAATAAAACTCTTGGTGAGTAATAGCTTATCCAGAAAGACACAGAAAGGCTGAACTAACATGTGTGCTGATACTGCACCTTGATACTTGCCAGTATTTTACTATTATTCTCCCCTCCCGTGCCATAAAGGAGGCATATGGTAGCAAGGGTTGTCCACATTCCTGGCTTCCCAAGGAACAGGCCAGAATCATCGATCCTAGCCCGAGATCACACACAACACTCCAATACACGCAAATGTCTCAGACCATCCCTGAAACTTCTTCTGCTCCTCCAGCAGATCCCTCAGTTTCTTAGAGACGCGACACCACGCATGACTCTGGCCTGGGGCTGAACTGACACCTCTGGAGCCAGGCAGTTCACAAGCCCACAGAAGGCTGCATCCACACAGCCCCCATTACTTGGTTTGCAGAGCAACAGAATCAGCAGAGACATGTTCAAAGGTTGGTGGCAGATTAGGAAAGAATAGCATTGGTGCAACCTCAAGGGTTTGGCTTCCTTCTTTCCATCCTAAATGCCAAGGCTTCCACTATAATCCAGCTCCCACCAGTTCACCCATCACCATCCACTTGCTGTCCCTTTCCAAGATGCTTGTGACCTCCCCACCACTATGGTCCATTCTGCTTCCCCAAATGCACACACATTTTCTCTGTTCCATATGTTTGGGAACGGAGCACAAAGCCTCATCTTCTCTTACTCCTAAAAGCTACAATAAATGCAAGATTGCCAGCTCCCGTATGCTGCTCTGAATCTATATTCCTCAATTTGTCATCATCATCCCAGAGACTCCATCTTCTTAATAGAAATGCAAACCAGAAAGCAAAGATAGGCATATGACAGATGGCAGGGCTCAGACATCTACAGAGCCTAGATAGCTAAAATCTAGGTGATTCGAGAAGGGCAGTGGACCAGAATAGAAAACACAGACAAGTAAGGGATGGTTTTACAAGTGTCATTTTAAATGGAGAAGGATGACCTCTGAATGATACTACATGGATAAGACAGGCACTGAGGGAACACTTGAAAAATAGATACGAAGAAAAAAAGAAAAGGCAAAAGAAATAAACAAACATGCTTCAGGAGATTTATCAAAATGGTTTCTAAGCTTTTATGGAAAATCTGGAAGACGAAGTGAAAGGAGAGAAAGAAGAGATATGCGAGGAATGAGGGAGGAAGGATGTTGGTCCCTGGCTTCAAGTAAAGGCAGGGAGTGGGGAGAAATTATTTTTTTGTCAAAAACTTAGGTGACTCTGGACAGTGCTTTAAAATCTGAGACCGACTGTCAGCTTCTCAGTCTCCAATGAGAAACTCATGTTGGCAGCATGACAGGGCACCAGTGAACTCCACTGAGGTCACACACAGCTTATTTATTTCACCCCAAAAATTTTTAGTTGTATTGAAATAGTTTCTTTTCACAGCAAGTTGTTACATCAGCCTTTTTGTGTGGTAAATATGGTAACGCTGTTTGTCTTCTACAAAATAAATGTCAGGAGGATTATTTCAGGGTCCTGCAAGACACAGAAATGCTATGTCAAGATTAGGAAAGTTCCTTGAAATTAAGAGAGTGAGACTATCTCAGTCATGCATGGATCTAACTAAGGAGGGCCTGGAGCCGGCAATCACTTACATGAGTGAAAAGCTATATCCAGGTAAACAAAATAATGCACACTTTTAGCAAGATTACAGACTAAGCTCTTTCACTACCTCTTTACAAAATGCCGCTGGATATGAAATGCAAAAAGCAGCTGAGTTAGGAAGCAGAAGTTAAGAAATCGCAGCTAACAGAGAGCTGCCTTCATTTGTGAATGTGGAGTAATTCTGAAGATCCAACAAGTATGAGCTCTGGGATGAAAAAAAGCCCAAAAGAACAAAGAAGAAAGAGTGAAAAATGAAGAACAGAAAGGAAATCACTATGCTTGCGCAATGGTTATGTGCTTATGTCTCAGTCTATAGTGATCCATTAGTCGCTGGACAACTTACAGAGGCTGGACACAACCATACCAGCACACTACTTCTGAGAAGAGTGAGCAAATCCCATGTATTGCTCAAATCTACTGTTTTAAAATCCTGGTTCAATTGCTCAGCAGTTCAGTCCAAAGTTAGACAGGTCCTTTCTCACACAATTAAATTATGGTGATTTTCTCCCTGTGATTTACTTATTCCCTCTGCTGTTGTTCAGTTTATTTGTAGACTATCATAACACTTAAATAAATGTTGCAAATGCTCACTGTTACTTCTACTGAATCACACATTTTCCTGTTTGCTATAATGTGAAGGTATCATTCCTAACAAAAGTCGGTGCCTTTCTCTTCTTTCCCCAATTGTGTTGGGTCGAGCAGCATAGGGACGTGTATGTAGAAAGAGGTTGATAACACACCGATGTTTTGGCTACTGCTGAGCAGTGCTCAAACAGCATCAAGGCTGTGCCTCTAGTATTTCCCCCACCACCACCACTGGTTTGGAAGGGGGCAAGATCTTGGGAGGGGACATAGCCAAGACACCTGACCCAAAACAAGCAAAGGGATATTCCATACCATGTGATGTCAGCTAAGACATAAAAACTAAGGGAAAAGGAAGAGGAGGGGGGGACATTCATCTTTTGTGATGTTTTGTTTTCAGGAAGGAACAACTATGTATACTGAAGCCCTATTTCCCAGGAAGTGGCTGGACATCGCCTGCTAATGGGAAGTAGAGAATAAAATCTTGTTTTCTCTCCTTTTGCTACCGCATGCAGCCTTTGTTTTTTTTTTCCTTTATTAAACCACCTTTATCTCGACCCACAAGCCTTCTGATTTACTTTTCTTTCCTCTGTCCAGTTAGAGGGGAGTGATAGAGCAGCTTTGGTGGGCCCCTAGCATCCAGCCAGGGTCAAACCACCACACCAATATAAGTTGCAAGTGTAAGAAGACTTCAGTGACAGCACTGTGACGGTACCCGAAAATCTTATGGACACAGACTGCCACAGAACTGTGTAATCCAAATAATTTAGACAAGCATCAATCTTCTGCTGTTTCCGCTGTCTTTGGCATGACAAGAATTTCTGCACTTAGTATTACAGACTTGAAAGCTATTAGTTCTCTTCTTTACGCAAAACGCATATTTCTCACAAAAAAAACCCCTCAAAGAACATTTCTGAAGAACGTATATTTGCACAAGCAATGACCAATTTACAATAATACCAACACTCGCTAATCTGAAACAGCGATACAGTGCCAAAGAGTTCAGCTTAGTGAGATCTTGTCCTTTTTTCTGGTTTTTCCATGGCCTTGCACCCACATAGCAGTACTATAGAGACATACATACATACCATACACCTATGTTTTCACCCCAAAGCCTTGAGCGAAATACCAGCTTACTTGTATAGAGGACATCTGAGCATATCCTCTCCAACTGAAGTTGGGAAACTCCTGAGGATCATAGCCAAACCGAATTTCCCTTCCCTTGACAGTAGTACCGTCTTCAATCTCAAACTTCATGTGGTGCAGATCAGGGAAAAAATAGTTTTTTTCAGGCCTTTCAAGGAGAAAAAAAACCAACAAAGAATTATGAGTCACTGTGTGGTCTACATCTAAGAGCATAAAGCAGTGGAAGGGAGGTGACCTACAGATGACTGAGGAACCCTGATAGCGGCTAATACAGCTGATAAGATGGATGTAATGAGGATCCTCTTTTCAGATGCTTTTACAGCTTACATACATTTTCCTATATAACTCTTGACAGATATGTAGATACATATGCAATACTATTGCAAAACGGGTATTGGTTATTTAAGGAAACAAGTTAAAAAAATCGTACTAAAATAATAGAAGAAAACTGCCCAGCAAAATGAGTACCAATAAGTAATACAATTTACCAGCTTATTTATCAACAAATCCAGAATCTCATGTGAAAGGATAGCAAGGGACCTGTGGGTAGTTAGAAAAGAAGCGTGCCAAAGCAGGAGCTACCAGGAGCTAGAGCCAGACTCACTCCCGACAGGCCGTCCCCACGACATGCGCCCTGCACTGGCAGCCACCCGAGGGCTCGGCACAGCCCGGGCTGAGGGATCCTCCGACATCACACCGGCAGCCTGTCAGGCAAAGAGCAGAAGCCACATACCCCATCAGAAAAAAAAAAGTGATAAAAGTTATCAGAAAAATACACCTTGCTTCTGCTAATTAAACACTGTTAATGACTCTTTTCCTCCTTCTGGAGCCCTTCGGATTCCCTTCAGACTCTTTCAAACACATGTTAGCACACATGCATAAGCTGCAATTATTTCCAGTTTCCCATGTTTCTGGTTGTTGTCTTTATTTCTCCTTGCAATGTGACAAAAGCCACTTTTTAAAAAAAATCACAAGTAATAAGCCATGCCACATTACTAAATGAAGGACTACAGTTTTGCAGAACAACCATTCAAATATTTTGCTAATAAGTCAGAATTTCTACAGCAATACGATGAATAATTATTAAAGAAACAAAAAAACAAAACCCCAAACCTAACTTACAAAAATTGTAAGATGCTAATTTTCGAGAGTCTTGCACCCCAATATTGAACTTATCTTACAAAAATTGCACACAAGAAGAACATATGTGTTCATATAATAGCATAGGCATATGTTTAACCAATACTGGACAACAATATTGGAAGACTTTCTACAGGAGACAGGACTCGTGGCACAAACTAAAGGACATCTCTCGTAACGAGGTATAACGTATCATACTAAGGAACAAGTATGTCTAGGCTAAAAATTTCAAGCTGAATTGAAAGGTTGAAAGTTCCTAAACACGTCTTTACATCGTAGTGTAAAAAGCATCCTGTTTTCTAAGCCATGTTAAGCACCTGTAATCTCACTGAAACCAAGGATAATTAAAGTATTTGACACCCTTGTGAAACCAGATCCCTTTCGTTAGCTCCTTGGTTTGCACGTTAGGCATGAAAGCTCGTTTGATAGAGTAGCCATTACTTTTAAACTTTGTACATATTAAATGATTGTAGAAGTACTTCAGTGCTTTAAAGTCTCTTGCATCAACCCTGGACGGGTGTAAAACACACTGAAGTCAGTGAAAGTGCTTTCAATAGTTTTAACAAACCTAAATCTACAGTGGGGGGACAAGGAGGGAAGGGAACTATTGAAGCAGCCCTACAGCACTCAGAACACACGGCACAGCAAGCCTCCTTCAGAAGAAGGACCACTTTCTCCACATCACAGCTACATCTGGCTCTGCTTCAAAGCACATTGAGCCCTGGGCTAAAGCAATACATGAATATACCTACAAAATAAAAAAAAAATCAAGCTAATATCCATTGTAACATTTTAAATTTTTATTGCAGCAGCAGACCTTAGAGCTTAGAAAACTGCTAAGCAGAACAGACAGCTACCACTCTTACAGGTAATGCTTGCAGGAAAATCAACCATCCCTGGCCCTGCAACTCCAGAGAAGG
>NW_009270000.1:2200178-2239590 GCF_000687185.1 Egretta garzetta | reverse complement strand
TTTGATAGGATAACAGTTTTAGCAGCGCCTTGTGCCATCTCCCTGAGGGCTTGGACAGAGAAGTCTCAGGCAAGTGGTAGTGTCCCTGCTCCTGCGGGGGGGTTGGACTAGATGACCTCTAGGGGTCCCTTCCAACCCAAAACATTCTATGATTCTATAAATGAGGCACCAGGGAAGGCGAGGTGAAGGGCAATGAACTCAAAGAGGAACACTTTTCCTCGCGGGAGCAAGCGACAAAATGGCTGGGAACCACCGTGGTAACACCTGCCTTGTTCTTTCTCCCTTTGGAAGGCAAAGGTGGAGTTACACGGGTTACAACCAATTACAAGCAGTAGTGCAAAATGCTGTGCACATGAGTGATTCAGCAAATACATCCACATTTTCAAAAATACAACCTAGGGAATTCTAAAGACTGTTGTGCTAAGAGCAAATCTGCTATTGGAGATGTCTTTTATTCATTTTACCTTGGCAGCCAAAATAATTCTTGTTTTCGAGAGCATAATAACCAGCTTCACAAGTGTCACAGGAATCTCCACAAACATTAGATTTGCAGTGACAATGCCCATTTTCCTGTGAAGAAAACAATTTCATGGAAAATGTTTCAGCACCTTTTAATCTTTCAATACTTTGAGTTCCCTCTTAATTCTAAAGCGGAAAAACATTTTAATCTCAACAAAAAATATTATCCAACAAAACTTCTGTCATTTATCATCTTCAATGAACAGACTGGAAAATACATAAACTCAAGATGATGAAAAGCTTTCAGAACTTATACATCCTAGAGATGTATAAAACTTCTGTACAAAACTGCTTCTTTGTATAAAACCAGCCACTTTATGCACAAAAGCAATAATCAGTACCACGATTCCAACTTCACCAAATGTTACAACAACTTATCTTTACAAAAATAAAATTAATCAATGTCTTTCTTTTAATTTCACTTTACCTGCTGACATTCTCCGACTCCACTTAGTGTTCCACTCACATCACACTGGCATGCTGCACAGATGAAAAGAAGACAATCTGCATTTCACCTTTCCAAGATACTTTGCAGGAAGAAAAACCCCACCACCCGGAATCTGCAATTTTGAGTCATAGTGCCACAAGGCGGATTTTCACTTTGGAAAGTTCAGAATAGCAGATGGATACTGACACAAGGTGAGAAGAAAAAGCAAAGGAGAAAGAATGAGGACTTCTGCATATGTGTGATTTACTGGTGTGTTTTAAAGTTTTCTAACTTGTGTTTAACAAAAACAGTCTTGATTTTGCATTTCCAATTACTTTCTTTCTTAGAAACATTCAGACAATTGACGCAAAACACTGTTTGCCAGCATGACTGGCAGCTCCTACTCTGCAGTGCTACTCTGGCACCACTTCAACTCTGGAATGCTTTGGGTTGGAAGGGACCCCTAGAGGTCATCTAGTCCAACCTCCCTGCAGTGAGCAGGGACATCCTTAACCAGATCAGGTTGCTCAGAGCCCCATTCAACCTGGCCTTGAATGTTTCCAGGGATGGGGCCTCCACTACCACTCTGGGCAACCCGTTCCAGTGTTTCACCACCCTCATTGTAAAGAATTTCTTCCTTATATCCAGTATAAATCTACCCTGTTTTAATTTAAAACCATTACCCCTTGTCCCCACCCCCATCTTTCCTATAGGCCCCCTTTAGGTACTGAAAGGCCGCAGCCTGGTCTCCCAGCAGCCTTCTCTTCTCCAGGCTGAACAAGCCCAACTCTCTCAGCCTGTCCTCACAGCAGAGCTGCTCCAGCCCTCAGATCATTCATATGAAACATAAATGAAGCAAATATTGCAAGAAGGAGCTATGCTGACCTAAAGGTTTGGTGAAACCCAGTACTGACTCCGTGACTGAAGGCAGAGAAGACGAATTACATGAAAGGTGCAGTAATTAATCTTCGAGGAAATGTTTAGACTGTACAGTATTTAGAGATTTAGAGTCAAAGATGTAATGATATCGATATGAGCTCTAAGACTACTCATCCTATCTAGGTGGCTGTTGTGGTGGAACCTGCTGGAAAGGAAATAGTTGGGGGAAAAAAAAAAATCTTTAAAGACTTTTTATCTTTATCTTTTTTTAAGTCTTTGAAATTATTATTATCTGCCTGAAAAACACATACTCGCTGTTAGCAAATGTTGAAAATTGCAAACAGATCGGTATTACATAAACATAAACTGTAACAAATTTGTCACACCCTGAGGCCACAAGGCAGATTTTCTCTCCTCTACAAGCTAGGAGATTATAACAAATGAAAAAGCACCTTTTTCTCAAAACCACAAGCCAAATTCTGGTTTCAGTATTAAGGGCAGAAATCCCATCTCACTCCAGTAAAACTGCCATAAGGCCATATGAAGTACACATCATTGTAACTCAGAGCACCCCGTGGTCCAGCACTAGCAAACACTCATGAAATTATGGTCTAATTTCTAAAAGTAACTGCTGGTATCATGGGTAATTTGGCGTTACAACTAAGTAGCACGAAAAACATGCTGTTCACAAGAGCTGTGAAAGCCACCAAGCACCAAAGATGGCAACAGCAAATAGAGGTGACTTTCAAAGGAATTTAATACATTCCATAAGCCAAACAAATATGTCATGAAGCCATACCTGTACATCCCTCCGGGTTTTGTTTGGCCAGGTTCCAGTACAACGGTTTGCATTTACTACAGGTGGGACCTTCAGTGTGCTGAAGACATTGACAATAGCCCTAATGACAGAAAGGAGTTAATATGGGCTCATCTTGTTTCATAAAAAACATACTGCTCTATAGTACTAAGAAAAAACTAATGTTATTAACAGCTCAGGCAGTTTACTGACTTTTACAGATGCATGGAAACTGAGGGTAATTCAGACTTCTTCCATTTTTCTGCCTCATACTATCCGCACAGGATTGTTCTACCCTGAGTATTTTTTCTCATATCTAATTTATTCTAAATGGCCCAACAGATGTACTTTCCAATTCTTTTATAGTCTTATAAGAACTACTCTAAAGTATAAACTGTTTTGCAAAAAGTTAAAAAAAAAAAACATTTCCTTAAAAATAATCATTAATTTTAATATTTTTTTCTTCCTTTATTGGTGGAAGACACACATAGCTGCATACATGAGCCTACATAGATACCTCTTCCACCTATCAGACTTATCCTCTAGGTCTTCTTTGCTACATATTTAGCAATGAGCGTGATTTCTGGTAACATGCTACTAATAATAGCCATCAGTGTATTAATAACAATAATAGTGGAATCGCAACAGTTACAAAGAGATAATAATTTTTTCAAGAATAATTTGATGCTGAAATGGCCCATTGCAACCCAGAACCAGAAGGTCTTTGAGGCAAGCGTATGTATATATGCACATCTGCACGTATATGTAACAGTGTTCTAGCATAACAGGAAGACATAAACAGTATGCATATTCCATATATAAAAGATTCTTAAAAAAATCTTTAGCACGTAATTACACTGCTATGACCAAAGAACAAAACACAAAGTTTGTTTCCACTCTTACTCTGCAAATAAGCTCGTGCAATTCTTTCACAGTCTAAGAGTAGGCTTCAGGGCTTGAGTAATGAAGTGAATGTGTTCATCAAAGGCACGTGGATTATTAACACATATAGTTAGCTGCAATGGTAGAATACTTACAGAATGAGAACCAACGCTTCCTGAAGGGTCACATTCACTGATGACACCTTTATGAAATTAAAAAACAAACACATTGAAAGATCTTTTGAAAACAGAGCTGTGGAATGTAGTAGTGCAGAAGTACAATATAGCAGGTATGAGTTTGAATGGGCTTTTTAATACAGTTACCTTGGAGGGACTCAAATACTTTAAGCTTCAAGACGAGCAGAAGCCTTTAATAACAGTCTTTCAAATGTGTATTTAGCCTAGTTTAGACTATCTGGCTTGGCATGTGCCAAGTAGTCACTTGGAAAAATGCAGCACTAACCTACAGGGCTGAGAGACGTTTTCTTAAACTTCCTGTGCTACCATCTAAAAAAGGTTTTAAACTTACAGTTCACTTCATGAAATTACATACAGAACCACAAATAAGCTCATCTACTATGTACTCCTGGTGTGTCCCTCCCTCCCCACGCTTCAGCGGGTTTCTACAAAACTTTGCATGCAGCAGGCTGCCCTGGAGAACGCTGCGATAAAACCGGGGGCGATCCAAATCAGAATGGAGGATTTTCCCGCAGAAGTGTTGCCTTTGCAGTAGGGGAAACTGTGGGCTGCAGAAAGGCATCTGTTGCCCCGTGGTGCCCGTTTGACACTCGCACTGCCCTGACACCGGCTCACCCATGCCGTGCTGGGAACCGTCGGGAGAGCACTGACAAGCTACACAACAACGCACATTGACAGTGGTGGGAGGGTTCACCCCGTTGGTATCAAGCAATAACTTCCCAAAACTTTAGTACTGTAGAGGTTTGAGTACTGTTTGTCTAGAGTGCTCTTCATTTTTTCCATACAATAAATAGCTCACAATGTCCCCCCATAACTCACAGGGTCCTCACCCCTGCTTGGAACCTGAGATTTTGAGGTGACCTGTACCATCTTGGCACTTCTTCCTCTATTCTTGACAGAAACAGGTAGGATTATCCTAAACCATAATAAACCTCTTTTCTTCAACTTCTTTGTCCCATCCTAAGAGCAGATGTGGTTTTGCCTTTCTGCTTTCTTGATCTTCTTATGGTTACAGAAAGCACAGGGCAAATTCTGTAACTAGATCTGCACTTAAAAACATGATGGTGAAATATAGAATATAAAATTGTATGCCTGTCACACCTTTAGATCTGAGGGCAGAGGAGGCCAGAAGCAAGCTTTGAAATACACCATGCAACAGTCTTACTGTTTCGGATTCCTACGTAAGGTTTCCGTTTTGCAAAGATTTATATACACAGCGTAAACAAGAATAATGCCACACGAAAAAACAATGCTGCCCAGGGGACTAATCTTTGCTCAGATAAGGGTGAAATGGTTAATAACAAATATTTTAGTAAAGTAGTAGCCAGTCTCCTAAAGAGAAAGAAGAACATTTCAGACTATTTTTTTGCTGTGGCTGTGGTAATTGGTAATAGCAGAATTTTGAGTACACATTGCTTCTTTAGAACTAATAATCTTTTGATTTCTAGGAAAGAGAAGTCCTGTCCATGATGATCAAGTAGCTTGCTGATTTTAATGACAGAGCCTTCCCCCTTTCTCAAAGCCTGCAGCTTTCCCTCTGCTTGATGCAGAAAACCTGTACAGACATTCTGGGCCTGACCAACTGATCCACACGGGCAGGAAAAATTGTTGATATGACGGATGGTTTGCAGAGTCAAGTCCTTCTAGACTAGGATTTACGGTGCAATATTGGCACACATCAAGAGCACATACTAATAAACTTAAAAGTTTACCAGACAGTGTATGAAATATTAGAAGCCCAAACACAGCTTACATTCTGTAAGCTGAGTGAGCCAGAACTCATAAAGGTACGCGCCCGTTGCCCAGCCTAAGCTTTAGATTTCCTGTTTTAAAAGAGAGATACAACTGTGCCAAGGCCAAACACTGCCGAGCTCACATTAACCCAACTAGCGCAGGAACAGCGGTGATGTGCCAGAGAGGACTACCAGAACGCGTGCCTGCCAGGATGCCCAGCCACTGGCTGGATCTTCAGCGGTTTTGTTTCCAGCTTTGGATGGAACAAAACTATCACAGCTTCACAGGTAACTCCGGTAAAAGGAAGAAAGGCTTTTACTCACGCAAGCAGCTGGGATAGCTGTAATAACCTGGAGCGCACTGTTCACATCTAAGTCCAGCATAGTTACTGTGGCACAGACACTGACCTCTGGGACCGCATGTATTCCCCACTGAGCCAACAGCATCACAGTTACATTCTGCACAGGGAAAAAAAAAACCACTACTATCCTAACAGATACATGTCTAAACCAGTAGTTACTTAAAGCAGAGTTTGCAAAAAAAAAAAAAGTCACCTTTGAATGTAATCATGAGGAATCCAGACAAAACATAATTTTACCACCAAAAATAAATACCCTAAAATAGATGCTTACAATGTAATTGCCTCTTCAACCATTGATAATCAGGTTCTTACTGCAATTCTATAATGTACATTTTAGAGATTTAGTTTGATGCCTTGCAAAACACATGTGTAAGGGACAGAAATCTGTCTCAAAATGGAAAGAACATGAGAGAAATACTTAACATCTTTAAAAAATAACCCCCAAGAAACAGCATCCACAAAACTAGGCTAGGTCTAATGGTTAACAAGAGGCTTATTAGTCAAGCAGTTAATGATACACAAGCACAGGTTCAGGATGCACAAATAAATGACGCAGAGGGTTAAAAACTGCTGACATCTTAATTCTACAAGCTGGCAAGAAGTGCATTGCAGGAATCTGCATCTAATACACAAGGCACGTTGTCAGACTAGAACAACTAGCTGGATGGGTGCTTCCCTTGGAGTTACCACTATTTTAAGCTAACAGCTCTATCACAGATAAGATGTGCTATTTTATTGAAATGATGCTGGCAGTTACACAGACCCATGCTTTATAGGTCCCTGAATGGGAACCCATCTGGGAACCCTGGCTGCCCCAGGTACAAGCCGTGGTGTTGCAGTCAGTCACTTGGCTTTTATGACTGACAGAACTGGCTGACTGACAGAAATATAAACCAAACACTGTCGTTCTGTTCCATGTTCATGTTCCTGGTTCCCCCTTTCAGTTCCTCTTTCTGCTGCAGCCAACGACATCTGACTTTGCTGTGTTTACTTCAGAGACGCCTGGAAAGACGCAGGGCTTGCTAGGAAGTTGGTGTAAGAGAAACAGAAATCCTGAAGCTTCCAAAAAACATCGCATACACTGGAGTACAACCCCCGCTGAACATTATATTGCATTCTCTCCTCACTTTAGTAACATTGAATAGTTTAAAGGCTTTATTTTTCTATCACTCCTATTGAATAAAGCTTCTATGGAGTTCAACAAGGCAAGACTGGAGAGATCAGTTTTAGCTTCAGGAGCCAAAAAGTTATAGATCTACCTCCCTTCTGAAGATGACAGCTCCAAACAGGAGTAGTAAGCCGGGCTGCTCGCTTCCCACCACAGTTTGCAGCATGCTGCACTAGTTTAAATTTAAACCCACGGCAGCTTATCTTGACAGAAGAAGCTGCAGCAGTTTTGAGTCTGACCGTGTTTTCAACTGTTTTTATCTGTCTTTTACAATTTGGTTTTTTGCATGCTTTTATGTCTCTTTTCAGCTTTTGGGGCTAGAAGTTCAAATGTATTCAATATGGGCTTGATTTGCTTTAAGAGTGCTACCTGATTCAGTTCAAAGGAAAAAAAAAAAAAAGTGTTTTTTCAAAACCACTGAACAGCATGTACCAACACAGAACCCTGATTTTATGTTTTTCATTAAAAAATGTTAATCTACTCCAGACTATAAAGACACAGTCATGTGGTATTTCTTTATTCCACCCATTATATTTGGTAACACAACATAATATATCTTTGCAAGGGCATAAAGAGTTCTGCTGCCTGTTCATAAAACATAAACAAGTACGTAAGCCCAAAAGGAAGAAGACTGCTACAGCCAACAACCAAAAATAACGAGAGAAGAAAGTAAATTATAACGTTCCATATAACTCTTGTTAAGCTGTACAGGAAAGTACATACCAGAACTCAGTAACATCCTATATTCTTTCTCAGTGTAAAAATCACTAAGGATTAAGGGCCTCTCTCTCTGTCACTGCAAAGGCAGACGAAACCTAGGGGCCAGATAGGACTTGATGGATTCATCATATGCACACAAAGCCATTATGATATTCCAGGCTATATTTCATCAATTTTCCTCCCTCATAAAAAGCAGGCTAGTTCGTGGTGGCACGTACACAGGTGGAACACCATGGAGATCACTCATGATTACATGAACAGCGTTTGGCTCGGTGCCTGTCGTATGATCTTAAAATGAGTGAGAAATCACTGTGAAGGGCAAAATGGGAGCTTCCCGTTTTCAGGTTTACAGAACACACATTTGGCAAGGTACCAAACAAAGACCCTCTGCAAAAGCAGATCAGTGCTTCACAGCCCTGCTTGGTTTTTTTACTATGGCAGTTCCTTAGCAGTCAAGCATAGAACCATAGAAGCATAGAATCATTTAGGTTGAAAAAGACCTTTAAGATCATCACCTGTTCATAAAACATAAACAAGTACGTAAGCCCAAAAGGAAGAAGACTGCTACAGCCAACAACCAAAAATAACGAGAGAAGAAAGTAAATTATAACGTTCCATATAACTCTTGTTAAGCTGTACAGGAAAGTACATACCAGAACTCAGTAACATCCTATATTCTTTCTCAGTGTAAAAATCACTAAGGATTAAGGGCCTCTCTCTCTGTCACTGCAAAGGCAGACGAAACCTAGGGGCCAGATAGGACTTGATGGATTCATCATATGCACACAAAGCCATTATGATATTCCAGGCTATATTTCATCAATTTTCCTCCCTCATAAAAAGCAGGCTAGTTCGTGGTGGCACGTACACAGGTGGAACACCATGGAGATCACTCATGATTACATGAACAGCGTTTGGCTCGGTGCCTGTCGTATGATCTTAAAATGAGTGAGAAATCACTGTGAAGGGCAAAATGGGAGCTTCCCGTTTTCAGGTTTACAGAACACACATTTGGCAAGGTACCAAACAAAGACCCTCTGCAAAAGCAGATCAGTGCTTCACAGCCCTGCTTGGTTTTTTTACTATGGCAGTTCCTTAGCAGTCAAGCATAGAACCATAGAAGCATAGAATCATTTAGGTTGAAAAAGACCTTTAAGATCATCAAGTCCAACCGTTAACCTAGCACTGCCAAGTCCAGTAGGTCTCCATGTGAAAACAGCTTTCAAATGCTTTCATTATTAGTAAGGCAGCTGTGCTTACTGAGCCTATATCAAACTGTCTGGCCATGCAATTAAAAAAAAAAAAAAAAAGGCCTGTGAGAAAACCTACTATATAATTCTTCCCTACTAAGGAAACATGCCTGGAATTAGTGCTTGGAGAATGAGAATGTATGAGGACTTCACTGTAGAGAACAAGAGTCCCTTGCTCATTTACTGCTGTGAACATTCCGCCACTGCAAAAACAGCCCCTGAAAAGCAGCCCTCTCTGCCTGTTCAGGGGCCTGTTTGATGCTGTACAAGCGATGGGCAGCCTTACCTTGACAGGCAGGGAAGGAGTGGTGGCCAGGCTGGCAGCCGTCACACTGAAGTCCAGCTACCCCTGAGCGACACAGACACCTCCCGAGAAGATCACAGACGTCGGGCTGGGTACCCGCCAGGTTACATTGGCACACTGCAAACGAGAAAAGACATTTCAGGGGCAGCCTCTGCATAGGCTCTCTTCTTTTACCTTTCTTTAAATAAATAAAAGAAACAAACTAAAAAGGTGCCACTCCCTGATGCGCGATAGGACCAAAATCTTCCCGTCAAATTTATTTCAATTCATAACAGCTTTTATTGATTGCCCACATCAGTAATAATTCAGTATCAAGGAAGACATTAATGAAAGAATGGAAGAACCTGGCCTACGGTAGCTACTGCGTTCAGTATCAGTGCTGAAGTACTACACTTAGCCTGTCCCCAAGCAGAATCTGATTGAGCGATGCCAAGTGGTATGCCAGCTACTGAAAGTAATTCCATCATTTTTAAGACTAAAATGAAACAATTTATGGTTTGGATTTACGATCTCAGGTGGGAAGGGCTAATAAAATGCCTAAAAAGACAGTGCGGAGATGGTTAATAAAGTTTAAACACAGTTTTCTAGCATTGATTAGAAAGGGCAGCTTGATGCATCAAAGGGAAGTTGCAAACTCAAATCAAACATAAATAAATTTTTAGAAAACAAGGATAAGTAACAGAAATGTTCCCGCTGATATTCTAAATTTCATCAGTGTTACAACCTCAAACTGGAGCCTGACAGCTGCATCACACAGTAGACAGTGATCAGTGAAACAGGGGCATTTTTAGATAGAAACCCCCCCTCATCACATTTTTCTTCTTCTTTGACTTCTGTGAGCTTTGGGAGAGCCCCTTATGAACACATCTTCATGGCCAAAAGGATTGAAATTCCCTCAGTAGAAAACTTGGGTCTGTATTTTGGGTACGCTCGCTGAAAGGGAATGTTCTGGCTTACCCTGGCAGAAGGGGTAATGAAAATACCCAACTGCACAGCTATCACAGGAAAATCCCTGAAATCCAGTTCGACATCGGCACTGTCCGGTATTTCCATCGCAGTCACCTCCCAGCACTCCTGCACCGTGGCACTGGCACGCTGAAGAGCACATTTGTAAAGAAAACATTTACGGCATTATGATCTTAAAGTTCCTATTTCACTTGGAAGCCAAAGGCTGGCATTTACACCGGAGCGCAGGCTCCAAGTGTCAAAGAAACTATGGCACTTACGCAGGCACCGGGGGCCAAAATACCCTGGTCTGCAGCCACCTTCTGGTTACAACAGGATAGGAAAAGAAAGAAAGGAACTAGGTTAGTGCATAAAATCACGCAACTCCTCATATTTTTGCAGAGAAAAACAGAGCAGTGCTTAGTAATTATTACTCCCGAACTGACAAAACTATTTGTATGATCCTTACACGCAAATCCCATTTAAATAAAATAATAATCTGTAACCATGCTTAGTCTGCCAGCACAAATTTACAACTTCTACAGACACAGAAGCTTCCACTTAGAGGCAGCTGCCTTTCTTATACCTTCAGACTCAGATGCTACTCATTGAAAATGTAAATAGCTCAAGATCTGTTTTCTCCTGTTTATATTTATGCATTTTTCTTTGGAGTTTTCTTTCTTCTTCCTTTCAAAAATATGTGAGAGACGGGGATATGTGACAGAGCATACCCAGAGGCCTACCAGGGCAATTATTTTGGATGCTTTATGAAGGAGGCTTTGTGGGCTGTGATGGCAACTGCAGACACTTTTCAAGAAAACAGTTGGGACTTGCAAATACGTACATGGATTTGTACTGCCTGCTTATATCTAAGTGTCTGCTACATTCACAGAAGAAAACACTTTTTTGTTTGCCAGCATAAACTCCAGTTCTATTAAAGCTAATAGAAATGAAGGGGAAAACTGATTTTAGGATATGAAAATGCTTTTGAGGCTTTTTAAAAGTTATTAATCCTGAAGTGCTTTACAAATATGTATGTGATTAAGCGCTAGCTGTGATGATGTCTCCATTCTGCAGTACAGTAATGTATACTAAAAAATATAAGCCCACTGAGGGAATTATTGTATGGATTTCAGGCAGCTTTATAGTGGGCTAAATAAGAAATGCGTAGCTCTTAGAAATCATATGTAGCTCTCTTAGAAATCAAAGTTCTTCACTGCCAAGGGCAGTATACGGTTTGCCAGGTGCAAGAGGACAGCCCAGAAGCAGAGGCCAGTGAGCTTTAAGAAAGAGATTTGCACTGCAAAGCAGCTGACAAGTTGTACATGTCAGAAAGTCTTGATGGATCTGTTCATAAGAGCGGCAAACAAGGTGGTCAGCCTCTTCTGCAGATTTTGATCCATAACTCTTTCTGAAACGAGCCTACTAAACTGTTTAACACGAACATGACAATATGATGAACTTCTGGCAAAACCAAAGATAAATACCAATGGTGGCAAAATTACTAGATAAATCTCCATGAAAGAGCAGGCACAACCGAAACAGTGAAAAAGAGCGACACAAGGAAAAACAGTGAATTGAAGGGAAAAAAAAAAACCCCAAGAACTTGCCAATTATGTCGCCAGCCATAGCATCTCTTGGATTTGGAGAAGTAAAGGGATATACAGGAATACCTTTAAAACAAAAGAAACAATGAAGTGTATTTGAAACAGACACAGTTATTTCACTAAAAATCATGACGAACCATGAAGTCACCTCCTGTCAATATAGAGAGCACGATATTCACCTGACTCCAGTAACCAACTTCAGCTTAAGTTTCCTTTCAGTTAAGAGCAGAGTAAGAAACACTTTAATTTTGGAGGTCCATCTCCTGCTATGAGGCCTTATCGCTCGCTGCCTGAACTGCCAGAAATCACGACATGCACATTACATCCCGGAAGCTTTTTATTTGAGAATCCTCCAGATTAGGAATGGGAAAGGCATCCCAACAAACTTTCCTCCGTTAAGATGGGATCCAAAGTTGACGTGCTACAAAGATCAGTTGAACTTAGGTCAAAGGTCTACCTGAGCTGAACTTACTTTAAAAATGTTGGATCACAAACAAGAAGATAAACAAGATGCAATAATCTAGAATGTACTGTATTTAGGATTTATTGAAATCACGGCCATTGAATTAAAACAATTCCATTTTCTAAACTGTTTTTTTCCTTTGTTTTGTATTGATTTCCCTATTCCTCCATTTCTATCATGGTACCTCTGTTTTAGTCAGACCTCAGATCTTGCCCCAGCACACCACCTGCTTTATTGGCTGCCAGAAACACGCTTCTCCTGGGGGCACAAAACATCCCACTCACGCGTTATTAGAACCCGATCATGGAGTCACAAGTTTTTAGGCAGCAAACGCAATTCTGATGTTACTTTTTCTTCAGTTATTTTATATACAATTTGTTTATGGGGAAAGCATTTGATTTGCTGAATTCCCAACACTTAATTTTAATCTCTTTATTTTAAAGTAAAAATCTAATTTTCAATTAATCAATAGCATTCTGTTACCATTTTCAATAAGCAGAAACACTCAGCACTTGCGTCACATCTTTTTTTCTAATATATTTATTTTCTTTGGATTTACAAACACCTTTCCTTCAACCATTTCTTAAAAAATCTGAAACAAACTGGAACTCTTCCTTCAACCACATATCTGCACCTACCACAGTCCAGCAAAAATAAGAGAGCGTGGCTGAGAGCCTTATGCTCTGCCAGGACAGCCTTTCCAACATTACGCAAGTGCTATTTGAGAACTATTTTTATTTATTTTAGAATCCTCCAAAAGCCCACAGGTTTTGTTTATCAGGGATGGAAGCTGCAAATCCTAGGAGGTGTCAAGGAGAGCACATAACCATTTTCTCCCCTCTTTCTCACTACAGTCATGTTCCACTTCCCGGTCCAAGTGGTCTTTATACCTAAAGACCCTGAGACATGTTTAAACAATTTGTCCAGGGCTTTAGGACTGGAGTTCATGACTTACTGAGATATAGGCTGTAGCCTCGACAAAGATGTCTTAAATGAACTCAGAATTGTGAGAATGCAGCACAATCTATTTGATTTTCAAGTAATCATCATTCCGTAAAATAAACCAGATTCTCTTCAGTATTACAACAACTGATTTATCAGAACATGTAAACGTGTGAAGCTGAAATGCCAGATCTTTTAACCAAGTCAAACGTAATGAAAACTGTAAATTTTTTAATGCACATATAAAATACCGGAAAAGAGGCATTTTCATTTGTATACTTACGGACACAAAATGGATAACCATAGAATCCATCAGCACAGCGTTCACAGTTTTCTCCCTGGAAATTCTGCTTACAGAAGCAGCGGCCAGACCCTTCCTCACAGCCCTCTGCATGCTCCAAGTTGCAACTGCAGGCTAAGTAAGCATCAGCAATTAGGCACTCTTTGGAAAAGAATTAATTTGCCTTTTACAGCAGTGCACAATGGCATTATAATAGTAAACTTCCAGTTGTGAATGCCTCAGTATTTAAAGAATTAACATTTGCATGCTGTTACGTATTTTCCAAGTACTCTGTATGACCAATTAATCTTTATGATACCCCTTAGAAGTAAGACCTATATTATTTTCTTAGAGTGTTCAGTATTTTTATTCAGAAAGCTGCATGTTACTACTCTGCAACACTGCTGTGGAGCACTGCAGCAGCTATCTATTCTGTGGGGTCTGCTCATCTCTCTCCATGGTCCAGACTAAGCACCACGCTCGATCCCCCTTCCCTTGCACACCACATGCAACATCATGGCAGCACGCCACGGCTCTGTTGAGTTCCCATTCATTTCAATACCCAAACTCAACAAACCGTAGCTTCTTCCTACCTGCCACAAGGCTCCTTCAGCCTGTTTGTAATTCAAGTCTTACCTATACTCAGTTCTTTTTTAAATGTTATATTAGTACTTATCCTATTGCATTATTTATTAGATTAGGTTCAGCGCTGCATGAAGTAGGAGTAGTGATCCTTGTGACCTTTTGAGCTATAGAATAAAATTTTCAAGTGACCAAGAGTCAAAGGATGCCTCATATATATATCAGAGAGCTAAGAGACGCAAGGTCATGAGGGTAGGAGAGGAGAGTGGCTTCTCAGAGGCCATGCCACCTCACTGTGGGGTGTACAGCAGCACCCCAGCCTTGCATCATCCTATCTACTCAGCAGCCTTTTCTGCCTTACTTCCTCCTATTGTCCTGTTGACGGACTGAAGCTTTAGGCTCACAGGACACATAAGTTCAGAAGAAAGCGTCTAAAAGGGTCTAAAGCAAAACAGAAAGTCATTTGCAGTTGTTCTCCAACATCTTTTGGCCACTCTTTCATTTTTCCTCCCCAATAGATGCATCCCATGCCCTCATTACAGCAAAATAACCCCAAGCCACCACCGTGAGAAGGTACTTAATAGGAAAGGACTCACGTATACAGCCATCGGGAGCTCTCACTGGAACACCATAAGGACGATAGTAACCTTTTGCACACTTCTCACAGTTAATACCAGCTGTGTTATGCTGTTTAAAATAAAACAAAAAGGAGAATATGAGATAAAAAGGGGAACTTGGAAGAATTAAGAAACAATAACATCCTTTACACCGTTTCTATATACAACGAAAAAAGGATCAGCACAAGAAAAACAATGGAACGTGACTGCAATAAAGACAGCATTCATCATTTGCCGTTCTTTAACCACCTGTTCTCTACAGATTTCTGACTCATTCTATTCTCACATAAAGCAGCTGAATTTTATCTTTAAAGCATGATAAAAGAGAGCTATTTTAACAAAAAAAAGTAAATTTAGGAAAAAAAAATCTGTTTTCACTATTACATTACATTTATCTCTTTTTACACTACTTTCTTATCATAATGTACACATCATTCAGGCAACTGCATCATTAATTTTTCCTCATGATATATATTACTTTCCTGAGTACCCTATTTCTAAGATCAGCAACATCAAAATAAACCAAAACCTGATCAGTCAGGTCATGACAAAACAGATCTTCCATTAGAAAAGCATACCTCTCTATAAACACGTGCTTTAGGCACATGGAAAAAAAAAATGTAACTAATTTGAACCACAGCAAAAAATATAGAAATCCACAGTGAATCCAGTCCTGAGCGTCTTTCAAGTCGTGCAGCAAAGCTCTCCCCTGTGGCGGGGGTGTGCAGCAGCGATGGCATTCACCAGTTGAGTAAATCACGGTCACAAGGCATTCTGGTGGGCGCGTAGTCTTGTGAGCGGGGAACCTGAGGATGTGGGGGGGGGTGGGGGGGAGCTTTGCCCTGGAGCAACCGAAGCAGCTGCCCCCAGCTGCCACTTGCTCTTTAGTTCCTCCTTAGGGAGTGTTGCAATTCAGGGCTGAGCAGGGACACGGCATTTAGCGGTGGGGCCATTCATGAGCTGGGCACCCAGGATGCTGCTGGGTCTGCTGCTCGCGGCTGGTGCTCTCAGTTTGTGCAGTAGTTTTGGGTTCTGCTTCCAGTTCTGCTGAGAGCTCCCTCCAGCATCTCCAGATCTGAGCTACTGTTGGGAAAGGCTGAGGCTAGGTCAGGGAGGGCGATCCTCACATCTCACAGCAGAGGGAGACGCAGTAGTTGCTGCAGCACTTAGCATGGCAGGAGCACAGAGGGGCCCGGCATCTCCCTCGGAACTGTGTAGGGCTACTTGGAGATTGTGCAGTGATGGTCTCAACACGTTGCAGGGCACATTCTTTGGACACTACTGGTGCTAATGCCTGTGGCACATCAGAGGCCCCACCCCAGACAGAGATCCAGGAGGTGGATGCCGCCATCCATGTCTGGGGCTGCAGAGAATGCCTGGGCCTCTCCCTGAGGCTGGGGCAGGTGAAGAACCTGTGCAGAGCTTGTGGGGAAGGATCAGAAGACAGAGCAGCACAGCTGATATTGCAGTAGCTATCTGTTACAAACCACCTGGACAAGAAGGCAGATGAAGCCTTCTTTAGGCAGCTAGAGAAAGCCTTGGTACTCATGGATGACTTTAACCACCTCAATATCTGCCAGAAGGACAATGCAGGAAACAACCCAGAAGTTATTTCAAAAGTAGCAAAGAATTTCTGGATGTAGAGGTTCATGAACTGACAAGGAAGAACACGTGGAGATTGAGGGAGCCTTTGCTGCAGTAACCCTAAGACTGTGGATTTTAAGATCCAGAGACAAGTAAGCAAGACAGATAGCAGGATTACAGTCCTGGGCTTCAGAAAAGCAGATTTTGGCTTCTTCAGGTATCTGCTTGGCAAGACCCTATGTGAAACTGCCCTGGAGGGGAAAGTGGACCAGGATAGCTAGTTGATTGTGACGGATGGCCTCCTTAGCACAAGAACAGTTCTTTCCAAAGTACAGAAAGTCAAGTAAGTGTAGCAGAAGGCCAGCACAGATAAATACAGAGCACCTGATTGATCTCAGACTCAAAAAGAGTACATGGAAGGTGGAAGCAGGAACAGGCTACTTGGTGGCAATATGAAGACATTGCCCACACATATAGGAGTGGAGTTAGGAAAGCCAAAGTTTAGCTCGAGTTAAAACTAGCAAGGGAGGTGAAGTACTAAAAGAAAGTTTTCTAGGAGTGCATCAGCAGCAAAAGAAAAGCTGATGGGAGTATGAGTATGCTGAGTGGGGAAGGAGATCCAGTGAACAAATCATCTTAGAAACCATTTCTAAACACATGAAGGACAGGAAGGTGATTGCACACAGTCAACATAAATTTATCTAGGGCAAAGTATGCCTGATGAACCTCACTGCTCTCCGTGACAAGATGACTGGTGCTGTCAGAGCCACCAAGATGGTGCAGGACATGACATCCAAGAAGAGGCTGAGACAGGTGGGTCTCTTCAGCATTTAGAAGAAAAGGAAGAACTTACTGCTATCTACAACTACCTGATCAGAGGATACAGAGGAACAGAGCCAGACTCTTCTCAGAGGAGCACAGCAACAGGATGAGAGGCAAGAGGCACAGACTGGAACACGGAAAATTCCAATTAGGTATTAGGGGGAAAAAATTATCACAAAGGAAACAGGTTGCCATGAGTGGTTGTGGCATCTCCATCCTTGAAAGTGTTCAAGGCTCGACTGAACAAGACCCCGAGCAACCTGATCTAATTAGACCTGCTCTGAGCAGGGTGCTGGACTACATGATTTCCAGACCTCCCTTGTTATCAGACTAAAAAAACTGAATCTATCTTTGTATGCAACATTTCAATTATATCACTTCTTCATTCAAACATCCATTCCCAACACTTTTTTTCCCTGGCACAAACAGAAAAAGTAAAGTAAAATCCATGTGCTTTATACATGAAAAAAAAAAATGCTATAATTAGATTTATCATAAACTCATTTTATCCAGCATAACTTCCACAAAATTAAGTTACAAACAATTAATATCAGTCATATAACCAGGACTCATAGATTTAGATTAATTTTGCTCTTTTCTACCCTGGAAGCAATATAAGAGAAATGCTCTTTCATGAACAAAGACCTGACAGGAAGGACCAAAAATGATAAATCTTACCAGAGTGCACAAACAAAGTTCTGCACAGAAATGTCAACTGGAAGACAAAGAACATTTCTTCTACTCATGCTAGTAAAAATAACTCTCTTCTGTCTGCCTTTTGGACAGTATCTGATTATATTGTGGCAATAAGATGGAAAATGTACCCTATACATTTTACTGGATATTTCCTTTTTTCTGTTCCTTAAATACCACTGTTTTTTAAAATGCACAGAATGGTAATATATAAATTATGATGCATAGGTTTCATAAGAACATAGGCTTGATGGCAATTTCGCCTCTGAATTATGCTCTGCTCAGCTCCTTGTCATCATACTTCAGCTGACTTGACAACAAAAGGAAGGCAGACTTCCAAATAAGTTTGGATGTATTTAACCCTGAGATCACTGAGCAAGTGAATAATTTAGGTTGTAAGGGGCCTCAGGAGGTCAGGTCGTTCAGTTCCACTGAAAGCAGAGACAAGTCCAAGATTAGATCAAGTGGATCAGAGCCTTGTATGATCTTTCCTGATAGTAATTAGATGGAGTAGGACAGAAGTTACTCAGGATGAGAGACATTCTTTCTCTTTCAAAGAACATGATGTTCATTAGCAACAGACACAGTGTAAAGTCTCTGATTCCAAATTAACATTTGTTGATTCAATCCAACCAAGCCTCTAAAAGAGTTAGGGGGCTGGAGCACGTAAGGAGAAACTGAGGGAATGGCTTTGGTTGGCTTGGAGAAGAGATGTTCAAGAAGGGTAGAGGTGTCTAATGGCAGTTCTCCTCTACCTAAGAGGGGGTTACACAGAAGACAGAGCCAACTCTTCACAGACGTGCACAGCAAAAGGACAAAAGCCAACTGTCACAAGTTGCAATTGGGGAAAATCCTACTAAACAGTAACAAAAATCTCTTCAGCATGACAGCAATTAAGTGCTGTAAAAGATTACACAGACTCTGGGTAATCTCCATCCTCGGAAATTATCAGAACTCAGCTGGACATTTCTCAGTGCAACCTGATCTAACTTTGCATCTAGCCTTGGTTTGAGTGGAGCACTAGTCCAGTTGACTTCCAGAAGTACTTTCTACGATTCTGTGCTTTTTCAATACCTATAAGCTTTCCTCTTGGTAAAGCCTATGTCCTCCTTTACTCCCGCTGATGAGGGAGAGCCCTCTGTGTTTTGCTGCAGTAAGGAACCAGCTGGCCTGAACTGGAATTTTATTTGGTTAGTTTTACTTCATAGAATCATAGAATCACTTTGGTTGGAAAAGACCTTTGAGATCATCGAGTCCAATGTTTAACCTAGCCCTGCCATCCCACCACTAAACCATGTCCCTAAGCACCTCATCTATCCTTCTTTTAAATACCTCCAGGGATGAGGACTCGACCACCTCCCTGGGCAGCCCATTCCAGAGCCTGACAACCCTTTCGGTGAAGAAGTTTTTCCTAATGTCTAGCCTAAACCTGCCCTGGTGCAACTTCAAACCATTCCTTCTGCTAAGCAGGGAAATGGCAGAGTTCGTAATAACAGGAAAGGGAATTTTTGTAGTTGATCTAATGGTTGCGTTGTGTGGCTTTACTTGAATCACACAGGACTGAGCATAAATGTAATTTGTATGTCCCTCATATATTAACAAGCAATGTTGTACAATGTAAATTATTTTCAGACACTTTTTTCCCTGCTTTGAATACAAGTAACAACCCCAGAGAAATGGAGTTCTCTAGACTGGTCAGCCTCCAAGCTATTGGTGTGGGCACAGTCCCACTACAGTAGCCCTTCTTCAAATGTCATTTATTTAAACTGACCAAAACCACCTTTTTACCTGGCAGTTAATACAGACTCCTCCACCTTCATAATGCCCATGGATGTTTAAGCTTTCTTGACGCTGATCAACATCAGCATCGTAGTAGCAATCAGTGGCATGTCCATGGCAATTGCAGGCTGAAAAAGTAATATTCCAAGTCAGCTTTCATCATAATGCTGGAATCCAGTAATGTAGCAGAGGTGAAAAAGAAGCTTTGACTTTTTACGTATACATACACTCACGTATGGTAGAGTATGCTCAAATACATGTATTTACCTATTAAAAACTGGATTTCACACTAGAAACATGATAATATTGTATAGATAGGAGGAAAACGTGCTGCTAGGCTTATCAGAGGAGGCAACAGTTGTACCATCTCAAAACAATACATTTATGCATAAATGCAGAACTAGGAAGCTCCAGAAGAATGGTCTCCGCAGTTTTTAAAAATTATCAAAAACATGTTGCAATGTTTATCCTATTTTTTCACATCTAAAAATACATCTGGGCTGAAGCTGCGTACTCTAAGCCTCTATTTAAAATAAATAATTATAGAGAAGACATACACATTTCAATAAAAAGACCTACACCAAAGAACACTCATACTCCAACATAGATGCAGATACACCAGCAAACTTGGCTATAAATTTACCCAGATGCTCTCTTCTAAATGGAGAAGTTTTAGGTATGAGTTCATTCTATTTCCTGAGAATTGTGGATTCAAAAAGAAGTATCATTTAAAGAAGTATGGTATGAAGAACAATGATAACACCACCACTAATAATATATTATTATTATTATTATTATTATTAAGAAAAGGATAGAATTAGGTGACTGAGATAACTCATTTTCCCAGTGCATGGTTGTTTATAGTCTCAGCTGTGATAAATTTTACTTTGGGTGGTTTGTGGTTAGCTCTTTTCCTTTATTTTTCCCTTCTGTTAAGCCAAACAAAGATAACGGCTGAACTCACAGTGGCTCTGAATCCATCTCTGCTTACATGTTCTGCTATACTTTTATCTCCTTCTAACAGATGGTAATATTGCAGTGCTCAGAAAAGATTGAACAAGAGATATCTGTGAGGCTTTGCTTGCAGGCACATCAGCCTCACATATGTCTCAGACTTGGAAGTTCACCTATTGAAAACATCTGAGATACATCCACTGATATATCCATTTGTGGCCTTGTACGTGCATCAGCTGGCTTCACTGATCTCCTTACATTGATGTGGGAGACCTAAAACCCAAAAAGGCTTTGCTGTTTTGCCTTTGGCAAAAAGGCCTGGCCATACAAATCCCAGAGCCAGCCCATGTTTGTGCCTTGTTTGCAGAAGAGAATTAACCCCCAAAAAATAGCTCCACACTTTGAATTGTTCCTGCAAATAAAGTTTGAGTAAAGAGTGATAGATTTACCCAGAAAATAATTTATTCAATTTCCTAGAGATCAGTTATGTGTATCCCATAATCTTCCCATCTTAGTTAAAATTAATCTCTTCCCATTGGTCATGTAAAGCTCTGCCTGTCTTCACTGAAATCTTCCAGAACTATAATATAAATTGGGGTAAGAATCAACCATAGCAGCAAGCAAACAGATTAAATCAAAGGGCAGGACCATGGTTTTGCCATGAACTCATCCTATGTCCTTTTTTTTTTCCCAATCTAATCTTCTTTCCTCACCAGAGAGGAACAATGGGAATTTTTCTGAAAGAATGCAGGAAGCAAAAAAGGCTTCCCCAAGCATCGGGTGCTAGGTGAGCTTTTAATTACAGATGTTCCAGCACTCCAGGGAAACCTTCCCAGGAAACTCCCAAAGTTGACTTTATAAAGCTATTATTTCATGTTTAGGGAAATCCTCCCTTCTTCTGGACCAGGGGATAAGATACTCTGGAAGGTGATGGGTTCCTGAAAGCACCTGAAAACATAAGCTAAGGGCCCTGGCCCTACTTTCTTCATGATGAGGGAAGCGTACGCGAAGTAGTCCTTCCAAACTCTATTCCAAGTACCTGGCACAACTGGGAGCACAACTCAGGGAAAATGGATCCTCCATGCCTTGCTACGCGATCATACAGACAAGAGAAGGGAAACTGGATCATTCTCTTATCTCCTCTACATCTTTATATCTGAACAGCTTTGGACAAGGAAGCCTTTTCCTAGAAACTACCAACAACACAGCTGAGGTGGTGGCCTGCCCTCAGGTTCCCTTATGGTCTGCTGACAGGAACCAGACAGGGCAGGACTGGGTTCCCTGGCCAGGTTGCAATAGCCTGTGAAGATCTTTGGGGTTTTTTATTCAGATAATTCTTCAAGACAATAAAACATTGCACAAATGAGATGCTGGTTCAAGATACTAAGTAAGAAAAGGAAAGAGAACATAAAATATATATATATATATTTACAATGTAAATAAAAACTCCTTGCCTCTATGGCCAAACCGTCTGTGAGCTACAGCTCATAAGTATGTTTTCTAACACTAACAGGAAAAATATTTGCTCTGATTATAGTAATAGCATTTTCTCTCACAGGGGAACAGAAACCCCTTCTACCTCAACAAGCATCTTCTCACCACTTTGGGCCATTTGCTTACCCATACAGTACTGGGAAACTCGTAGCAAAAGGTTGGGCTTATCCCTACAAGCTCCCACCAACCTCCTTCCATCACTTTCTCTCAAGCGACCTCAGGCTTCTGAGAGGCTTAACGAGTTTTACTTTAATTCCTTCACTACAGGCTGCCAGGAAAAGAGGTCTGCACCTGGCAAATGCTCTCAACAAATCACCTCAAACTGCTAGGAGCAATCCATACTAAAAAGGGTATTTTTTCAGAGGTAGTTAAAAGCAAAGTTGTTTTGGCTCAGAATACTACAGATCTTCTATAAACTCATTCTTTAAAAAACATGACATTATTTATGCTCTTTATCTCTTTCCTGGCAGAAAATGTTTTCCTTCCAAAGAGGGGAATTTACATGAAGTTTCAAATATTATCCAAAAATTGTGTCCCAACATGCTTATCTCCTATCAAACGTTTTAATCATCTTCCCCCCGCCCCAACACTCAGTCTTAGTACTGCAGTTTTGATTAAACAAACCATCTCTTTATTCCTCAAACTAATTATACAGCTACGTCTCTTTGGCTTTCAAGTAAGGTTCCCCTGTTAACCATTTGTACCCACTAGCTATGCTACTCTCAGGAAAGGCGGACAAGGAAAATAAATTAGGCCAGACACAAAGGAAACTGCAGGCTGCTAACACATTTGCTCAGAATAGGATGAGCACAGAGATGGATGACACTGTCCATACCACGCTCACTGGTTTCTGGTCAGAAGGATGCAAAACGCCCGTGTGTGACAGTACGTACCCCTCCATCAAATGGGGGTCCATGTGGTCGTTTTCTTTAACTAAAGAATGAAACAGGGGAGGTGGGAGGAAGGTCGATGGGCTTCTCCAGCTTGGTCTGTGGGGCTAAAGCACTCCAAACTCCCAACTATGAGCACAGGAAGGGGTGCAAAGTGTGGAATTGCCTGGACTCCCCACGAGGAATGTCTCTGTGCCCGTTGATGCCCGGTCAGAGAGGGACAACCATCAGCAGGAGAATGGAGGGCAACACGCGTGCCTGTAAGCGGTGGCAGCCTTAAGCAATCTCTCTCCATCCTGAGGAGGCAAATTCTGAAGTTGTACAAGATGCCTATAGTCTCTGCTCTGCTAGGGGGGATCCAGGATCTGTCAGCAGACAGCTAGGACTGGGCAGAGATGTTGACTCAGTGTACTACAAGAAGGCTTCCACTTTTCTCATGTAATATTCTCACATGAATGACCATTTTCATTGATTAGTAAGAGAGAAGAACATAAATAATATTCACTGTATCACCTATTCCTTATTGCTATACGGGAAGAAGTTTCTCAGTTAAAAAAAAAGATGTTAAAACATGCAGTGTGCTAGTTATGCTCCATGAACACGCGCACTATGGCCAATTCCCACCCACTTCTCAATGTCCCTTTTAACCTGGCATCTTCTAGGCTACTCACGTTCGCATAGATTTGTGCTCCCAGCTGTTGCAGGTTGCCACTGTTTCTGATTATATCCAGGGCAGCAGTGATCACAGGTTTCCCCACAAGTGTTATGCTGACATTCACACTCAAACCTGTAGAAATGAAAGCCTCTTGTTCTACTGAAGCTGAATTTAAACTTTTAATTTTACTGCAGCCCAAGACTTACACATAAATGTGAGAAGGACAGGACATAAGCTCACATGTAAAGAGGTCAAACAGTAATACTAGAACATCTTGGAACTTTCCTAAAATTCTTAATGATTGATTACTTTAATCGTGTGATTATGAGTTTATTAGCACAAATTACTTATCGAGAACATTTATAATTGGATTAAATAGACTGGATTATGAAACTTTATTCTAGAATATTAAATCAAGCTGATATATAACACTTTAGGATGTACCCTACTTTAGCTTCATGCCAAGGCTCAAGCTTGTTGACGTACAGTAAATCTAAATATTTGTCATCTTTATATGCACATCTTAATAATTTTCTATTATGCTTTGTTTACAATAATCTTAGTGTTTTTAATAAAGCAAGATTGTAACTTCATCTTGTTATTTTTAAAATAGTGCATACTATTAATCAAGAACATGTAGTTCATATTTATTTTGATTTAGCTGAATAGCCTATTTAAAGGGCACGCTCTCATTATAGGCTAGGCCTTACTACTATGCATAGTAACTGAATC
Organism: Egretta garzetta; assembly: GCF_000687185.1. Lineage (NCBI taxonomy): Eukaryota > Metazoa > Chordata > Aves > Pelecaniformes > Ardeidae > Egretta > Egretta garzetta. Next base: position 2,215,314 of record NW_009270000.1, on the reverse strand, counting down.
CCTGGAGGAACAAAGAGACCTTGAGACCAGAGAGGTCCTTTCCAACATTCCTCTCTTATCTGTGTAGTCTAATAACCAAGGGGCAATACAATTTTTGAGCATAACCATCTTATTCCCATAGATGTCACACCTTCTGTACTTACTTTTCTCTAGCATAGACATCTGGAAAAGAAGCATCCATCTGCCTGCTTACTCTTCATTAAAACACAACTGAAAATATTGTATTGTCCTGATAAAAGTTTGTTTCAATACTATCATGGAAAAGAGCAACAGCTGGTTTAAACCAGGATTTTAAAATATCTTTTAGACAGTCTGATTATTCACAGTCACTTCCCTATAGCAGATGAGCCATAGCACCTGATCTAACTCCTTGCGAAATCAATATGGAGATCATAAACCTCACAGGGAAAGGGAATAGTTTATGCAGTTTCTAGTTTTATTTTTTCTAGTAATGATCAATAGCCATTAGATCTTGGCTGAGCTCAGTTATAATGCTCAGTATCTCCAGGACATTCACTAACTTTGTTCTTGAGCTGGGCTTCTAATTCCTGCTGTCAGAAGGTGATATCAACCCATGTTTTCCAAAAAGAACTAAGGGTTTCTAAGAAATTATTCAGTCTGCCAAACTGTTATTTAAATTAAAAAGAAAAATCTAAGTAAAGACTTATTATTATTCTATTTCACATACAATAGCTTTTGAGATGTTTTCTTGTCAATTATTTGCAGATTCTATTTTTTTAACTACAATGAAAAATCCCTGTAAGACTGTATCATTCTATAGTAAAAAAGGCAATTTGAAAAAGTTCATGTACTGTTTTTCTCATATTAAATTAATGTTACGCTCAGTTTACTTACTGGTATTGGTTTCCAGCACTCTTTGCATTACACATGTCAGCATGGCCATGGCAAACACATCGACCACCAATACTGATGTCCTTTATACTGTAGTAATACTATGGAACAAGCACAAGAAGTATGTATAGGTCTTTCCTTACTTGCATTATGTCAGAAATATCAACATCAGATTGTTAAATCTTGCTTATCAGAATTTTAAAGGCATGACATTACAAAAGGTCAATGTCAGGCAGCCAATGGTCAAACCTCTGTTGATGTCTGTGTCTCAATATGAGTACCAATAAATCAAAGTCAATACCCATGGGGTACCTGATAGCAACAGGCTTGTGCAACTCACATCAAATGCACATTGCTGTAAGCTCTCCGTTCCCCAGCAGCTACACAACCACCAGTATCCAAGCCCAAAGCTTGTTCAAAGCCAGCTTGAGGATGGAGATGTAAAGTACTGTCAAAGCATCAATTTGTGAGACTTTGGTCTGGTCAACAAACCAGACACGCTGGTATGGGCAGTGCAGTTTCCCCATTCAGTCAGACATGATCACTAAATACTAGAAACAGACCAAAATCACCAGGTCAGTCAAATCACTCATGACTCAAGCTGGATTAGAAATTGTGACCTGAAGTTGAAACACTTTATATCTCATCCTCATGCCTTGCAGGCATCCAGGCAACAGAAGATAAAAATTTAGCTGGTTCAACTCAGTGAAAATATCATTACTATATACATATCAATAGTAACTTCTGCATACATGCTTGCAGCTCTGAAGTTGTTTCCCTGTCTCCTTAGAGCAACAGGCAGAACAGAGAGCTGGTTGTCATTCTTGATCTCTGTGTACCTCCAGAAAAATTAAATGGGCAGATTTAATGCCACTGGAGGACGAAGAGAAAAAGGATCAGAACATTACGCAGATATGTCTCCTGTGCTCATTCTATTCACAGTACAGCCCCTCTAAGCGGTATATATAGCCTTTCTCTGTAGTAATCCTTCCCCTATGCTCAGCACTGGTGAGGCCACACCTGGAGTGCTGTGTCCAGTTCTGGGCTCCCCAGTACAAGAGAGATACAGACGTATTGGAGAGAGTCCAGCGAAGGGCCACGAAGATAATGCAGGGACTGGAGCATCTCTCCTGTGAGGAAAGGCTGAGAGAGCTGGGACTGCTCAGCCTGCAGAAGAGGAGGCTCGGGGGGGAACTTATTAATGTGTATAAATACCTGAAGGGAGGGTGCAAAGGGCATGGAGCCAGGCAGTGATGCCCAGTGACAGGACCAGAGGCAAACTGAAATGCAGGAGGTTCCCTCTGAACGCCAAGAAAAACTTTTTCACTGTGAGGGTGACTGGCACAGGTTGTCCAGAGAGGTTGTGGAGTCTTCCTCCTTGGAGGTACTCAAGAGAAGTCTAGATGCAATCCTGGCCAACTTGCTCTAGGTGACCCTGCTTGAGCAGGGAGGTTGGACCAGATGACCTCCAGAGGTCCCTTCCAACCTCAACCATCCTGTGATTCATTTTGGTTGCACCTACATTCTCTACTTTTATGTAGGTGGAGTTGGCTGGGCACAGACAAGATGCTTCCCCAGAGCAGGGAGCTTTTCCAACTAGCTCTCTCTGCTCTAGGCAGGTGAAGAACAGTAGATGGGATATACAGACTAGGAAATACTTTCTGTACTCTCTCTATTCAAATATACACATTCATTTCTAACTGTGCATACCATTTTTATCCTGTAAGTAAAACCTATGCTTTCAGCGTTCTCAGCAAAGCTAGAAATGGTCACTGGGACTCTCACCAACATATTTGACTGGTTTTTGTATGGAAGTCTTCACAACCCAGTCTATAGTTTCATACAGCCTTGCAGAGCTACACTTTACTACTAACAGGAATTGTACTGCCACTGGTCAGCAATAAGTCAAATTAGCAATAGGCCAAAACAATTAATAGGCCAATCTGTCAGTTTAGACATAAAGCATACTGTATATAATTCAGTGTGTCATGAACTCAAACCATTAACAGGAGAAGCTAGGCAGTTACTTGGATAGGAGAACAGAACTGGTCTGGTTTTCATCTGTTTTCTATAAGTTTAACACAATGATTTTCCTTAAGAGTGTTAACTCTTTCCTAGACTTGGAAGTTCTCTATGATGAAAACCTGTGCTCTCTTTTAACAATTTAATAAAACACTCAACATTTCATTCAGCTATCCTACATCCTATGGCTATGATAACCTCAGAAGTCCCTTACACTAAAGCTGTGCTGCTTGCCAAGTAAATTAAATACTGCATTTACATCTGCCTGTGAGCAACATCTTAAAATTTACTTAAGACAATGAAGGTACTTAATGGGAGTGCTATCAAGTAACTGGAATAGTTTTGTGTTTTTTGATGCAGAAACTCTCACACACATTTGTGTGGTGCCTCACCCCAGGGTTTCCTCCAATTGTTACCAAATCTTCATTTTAAATGAAAAGGTTAAAAATAACAATACAACGTGAAGTCTGCAGTCTGTTGAAGTATATGAATTTCTATGCAGTGTTCCCTTAAGGAAGCTGAATTTTCTTACATTTCCCCACTGAATGGGAGTGGGACTTTGGCTTTCAAACTCTTGGATAGCCCAAAATCCACTAAAAACACCTTGGCATCTCAAATTATTTGTGGAAAGATAGTAACTTTCGAGTACGCCCTTTGATTCCTGCTCCTTCAGAAACTCAGGTACTGTTTCCTGAAAATCTTTCTTTGAATAAATAAGGGAAAGTAGTGTCAAATAAAGCCGAAGAGATTTAGTTCCTCAGCCCTGTTTAGAAGATTTCCGCTTTGGCTCCTTATAGCTCCCGTGATGCATCCAACTTCCTTCCACATTCAAAAACAGGGAAAGAAGACAGTCTGTTACACAATCATTAATCATTACTTCCCCTCCATAAATCTGTGCTGACCCCGTTACCTTCTTGTCTCAAACGAACCCGGAGAAAATACAGGGATTTAAAGGTGGGTCACTGTAAAATTGGATTGTTAAAACATTCAGATTATTTTTTGGTCTCTAACATGCTGAATACAATTGTTGAGTGTATCTCGGTGAAAACAGTACTTACTCTACGGGTTACAGTGGGGTCTCGTTGAGCTTTCGATATCAAGTGTCCAAGAAGCGTATTAGTTCTGAGAAAATGAAGGCGGATGTTTGTTGCTTTTGTGAATTCTCGAAGACTAGGGGAGTAAGTGAAGTTTTTTGCTCCTGGGCGGCCATTTACCAAAGATACTACAATCTAACAAAGAAGTAAGCACATTTTTGTTAAAATATATCAACTGCAAGTGTCAGTAGCGGCGCAGAGCACAATTAATAAAAGAAGCCAAAAACTTACTATTGTTTCTGAGCATATTTGCGGTAACAACCACACATTTCATATTGAAGCCAGGACATTGGGAAAAACAGTGTTGTTAATCTTGGCCCCCTCTGAATTCTCATTACCCATATGGCACATCCGAAGAAAAAAAAAAAGTGCCTCTATCTGTTTTGCAAACAGTAGGTGTATACACACAAAAAGTACATGCTTTAACAGGAAAAAACAATAGGAATAGTTGCAAATAGTTATATTAACAGTTGATAGTGTCAATGGGAGTTTCGCCTGAGTAAAAACATCAGGTTTTGGCTCTTTCCCAAAGCACATTTATTTTTGGGTTAAGGCACAAACATTCCTGGAAAATATTATTGTTACCAGGTCCAGTGCCTGGGAGCGTATTAATGGTCTTTTGGAAGAAAGTACTCATTGTTGCTTTAGAAAATCTCCTCGCATGAAAGCAGGTTTATCTCACTTTCAAAACAAGGGCTCCGGTACTTTTTTATTTTTTAAAGGAACATATTCCAGCAGCCTAGCAATCATGACTCTCTATTAAATTAACAATCCAGTATGCACGTAGAGGACTGAGTAAGAGACTTTTATTTATTTATAACCGACCAGATGACAGATTTCTATTTTCAAATGGCTCCTAAGCCCTGAAGCATGTAACAAGGGAATGGTGGCTGTTCTGATTGCAGCACAATTCCTGTAAGAAAAGTCATACAGCACATAATAGGGGATAGCACCAGCAGTGTTCTATGGAAGTTATTCTTTACAACATTTTATTAGGAAAATTTTACAGATATGTTAATAAACAAATTCTACTTTAATATGAAACTACAATGCCAGATCCGTGTGCTCAAAACTCTGGGTAACTCTGTTCAACATTCAGTCAAATAACACAAGCCCCAGTTCTGCCTAGCAACGAACAACAGCTAAAATCAGAGCAACGTTTTCCAAACAGATGTATTATACTATAAACACATAGCATTTCATATATTCTTTTCTTAAATACCTACTTGTTCTTGAATGGCAAATATCTGTTTCTACAGCCTTTACTCCCATGAGCAATTCTGATGCAGTAAGTTCTGCCACGTACATTGGAAGGGTTCAGAAAATGTGGTCAACACCTTCAAATGCATGTGGCTAAAGTGAGGTAACTAAATCATGATAAAAATCAACATGGGTGGCTCTGAGCAGCCCCTACCCCCACAGGGAATGGTGAAAGTTAAGAGGAGCCAGTTCAACCTCCAAAAATCTCACCAGCTACTTAAGTGCTTGCTTATGGATTTATTAATTCAAGCAGCCATAGCTGAAAAATTTCTTCCAGTTCTAGGTCTTTATTGAAACAGAAAACTTCTGAAACCAATGCTGTTTGCTTCCAGTGTTACACATTACTGTCCAAAAAACACTTACCTCTCCATTTTCAAGAGGCAGAACGCGAGAGTACTCTGTGGTGCAAAGGACGTCGCTGTCCCTCCTCACTGGAAGATTAGCTTCCTTTCCGAAGCGCTCCAAGCAATCTGCTTTGGAGTCTAGTCAAGTGAGAACAAAATTATTTTTATATGTGAATATCAACACTATCGTTCTAATTTAAATTAAAAAAGAAGTATCCCCTGTGCTTTCAGATACATTCTCCCCAATAATCGAACAAGAACGGTGATTGTGTCACTCAGCATAGAAAAATAGAAATTCCTGAAAACAAACCACTTCTCGTCTTAAGCAATTCAGTGGTGCCTGACAAGACATGGCATAATATGTCACAAAAAAAGCAATATATGTACTCCAAGATTTTGCATTTGTATTTCACTTTGATTTTTGCAAGGAACTCTGGGGTCCCATAGGACAAAGGACACCGTAGTACTCACATACCCCGAAACCAAGACAAACAAAACAAACCAAAAATTCCCAACAGACTGAAAAATATGAATGTGCTGACTTACACTTTCAAAAGATCATACTCACTCTTAGTTACACTCTTGTCACTAATTTATTGTGGATAACTAAGACAAGAGAAATGTATTTGACATTCACTGTCTTCACTGCAGCTGAAATCTTCAGCAAGACCCATAGTCTGATTTTCCTGCTGCTGGGCAAATGATTAAAGAAACCTGTCCACCAAAGAGCAGTGACAAAGACTGATACTCACGAGCAAAATATTGCCAGGGAGCATAAGTTCTTCCAAAGTCCACTGATCTTTCTAAGATCCAGAGATCTGGACGAGGAGAATTTGCAAACTTGATAAGGATATAGGCAACATGGAAGAGCTGGTAACAGAATATACATAGATTTATCAGGACCTTTTTGAACTCAATAAAAGTACCACAATACTAAAACCAATGCCAATAAACACCTCTTCTTTAGTGTACAGTGAGAAGGTTTTCCTCTGCAGTTTCATTCCCATTAAAATAATAGGCCAGGTCCTCAGCTGGCTACCTCACCTGGCAACATGCTCCAACACATTAAGAAAGCTGTAATAGGACTCTCTATTACATTTCAGAACGGCTCTGTTTTGCACATGACTGATTGCTTGGATGTGTTAAGGGTATAGTGCTTAACCTTGGAAAGTTAGCATCTCAACACGTCATTGAACTAAGATAGTTTTGCAGCATCCTGGTACAACTGTGTTGCATTTCAATCAGGTAATTGTGCTTACAGTCAAGAAAAATCAGAATGATGTAAGAGAAAATGCACACACCCTTTACATTGGGACTCCTTTGGTTGTGTTTGATAGTAATCTAAGCCACCGGTTCCCTCACTTTAAGAATATTTATAGATAATTTTGCCACTGGACAGACTTTCCAAGTAACAGAAGCAAGCCGCACCAGAGTGTTGTGGGTATCAAATAACATGGGAGAGATTCTTATGACTGGTACCTCATTCATTGTCTGAAACAGCTCAAAGAGCTTCATCAGCTCAAGGTTCCCAAGGCCAAGAGTCCCATCTGGCTTCTTTGAGTGCTCACTGTATATCACAGCAATAGACCACAGAGACAGAAAGCTCCCAAACACTAGAGCAAAAATGGATTTGACAAGAAAGGAATTCTTACTGTAAGCCTCTTGGAATAGTCCACAGTCATAAAAGTCAGAACATCAGTAAGAATACCTCTACTCAAAAGGCTGAACACAGGTTGATTCTAAGGGTCATTTAGAATTTAAACAACCACAGCGTGGATATGAGCTATCAATAAAAAATTATGTGATACTGAGGTACAGTCAATATTCAAGTCAAGCTGCACCAGAATTTCCCGTTCAACAACCTCAATTCAGAATCATCTGCTTGCAAGAGATTTGTACTTTGGTGAGGGAGGCAGAGAGTTACCATCAACAGTCTGTCAGAAACTGCTGCCAGAGCCCTCACATCAAATACACCCATGCAGTTTTATCTTTGTTCAAGCATCACAAATGTCATAACCCTGAAGCTAATTACTTTGCACAGGTTATTAGACTCTAAACCACAAGTACATACAAGCTCCCAACCACAAACTGGGTACAGCATCTGTTGCCATGCCTGGCCCATTCAGTTGCCAGCTAGGACCAATTCAATAGCTGTCATACCAGCTGGGGCCACCAAGAGCCAGATGCAAATGGTGAACAATGCAGTGGAGCAGATACCTGGAAATATTTGTCCCTAACCAGTACTGCACATGCCAATCCCATGGCTACACGCACATTGCAGTCATACAGCTACTTACAGCTACATGCAGTCTCAATCTTTGCACATCTATTTCAGGCATCAGCTTCTGAATATCAAAAGTGTTCACAGAAGAAAGTAAAACCTTCTCATGGAGAAATGGGAGGAATTCAGAGGGACTTCATGGAGCATGCTCTCATCATAATGCCTCACATCCCAGAAGAAAAAACTCAAGTTTTTCGTTGTGTGTTTATTGAATGCAGTGTGTACAAAAACTATCCAGGGCAACCACCTGTTCTATACACACCAAGGCATCACTGCAGCAGGTGTCATACCTTGAAACCTATTTCAGAAACTGTTGCTTTGCTGAATGTTGCTTACCTAGGTCGGTGTAGAGATAACTGGGGAAAAAAAACCCTTTGATGTCAGTGTTCGAATTTACCCTGCCTGCTTAACACAGCCTGACAAGCACTAGCTTCACCTCCTGCGATACTAAACTATGTACCTAAATAGACAGATACTATCTACATATGCAAAATGACGTACTAGACAACAGTATCGAGCAAAGTGGCAACCATTCTGTTGACAGAATCATGACAGAACCCAGAACTACACACAATGACTGCACAGGTGGAATAATGCCCTGAAATTACCGATGGAAAGTGGCTACACTGATTGTCAGAAATAGGTGAATACTTTGGGGACTGCAGCAAGATTTTGAGTTCCTGATACTCTTTGCCTAAGTAACTTCCGCTACTTGACTGGCAAGCTTCAGAATAGGGATATTGGCCATACGGACATTACACATCATCCAATGTGGCCATTCAGTGCGAAGACTGGTATCTTCCTAGGAAAGCATAATAGTTCTGAAATCCCTAAAAAACATGCTTCATATTCTTGCTTTTGGCCAGCTGAATCTCTCAAGGGGGCTTGCCCTGTTCAAACCAGGTTTGCCTAACCATTAACAGTCTTGCTTCCCCCACATTTTAAGGTCTTTGGGAGTCCCATCCTTACATCCATGTTAACAAGTGTGGATAACACTCTGTGTGTTGATTGATAGAGGTTTAATCAAGACAAATGGTTTAGAAAGCCCAAGAGGAAACAAAAGAAGCATACTGAAAAAGTCCCGCCTTCTCCAGAGCCCCATTGCTTGTAGCCACGTTGTGGAATCATTACAACAATGACCTTCTACCTACTCTCCAAAAAAGCAGATGACATCTGCTTCAGCTTGTCATACAGATACTATATTCTTTTACGCAGATGCTACCCAAAGTGCTGACACAGCCAGTCTCATCTCATCTCGTAACAGATGATACCTTCTCATAAGCGTGAGCAAAACAGTAGCAATGAATTCCGTGTCTGCTGTGCTTCCATTCTGCTGAAGAAACATGAGATATGCTCACTTATACATCGGCATCACCCTGGACCATAACCTTTCATAAGCATCTAAAGGATAGAGTGGCCAAAATGAAGGCACACAACAGTAAAATAGCTGAATCAGCATGTGGCACCCATCAAACACCTGTATGCCACATCTGCTGTGTGGCTGTGGAATTTGCTTAAGCCCATGACTACTCAAGGCGTGTGAAGTTGAAGAACTGGCCCATATGTGTACTATATCACGAAGCCTACAACACACTCCTACCAAGTCTGCCAGCGCAAGAGCTGTCTCCCAGCACCATGCTTTGCATACTTCCATGCAAACCACAAAATGGAAGAAAAAAACATACGGCAACTTCAAACTACTGTTGCATATGAAAATCTTCAATTCACATGCAGCTCACCTTACATCTCATCATTTGAAATGCTGCTCAGGTTTGTACAGTCACATTCAGAAAGGGGAAAGGGATAGGTCTTGATAAAAATTAAATCAGTGTTAGTTCATGACAATATATCACTAAAACTTAGTCATTAACTGTCATCTGTCCTGCTTCTGACTTCACATAAGTGCCAATGATTTCATTTTGACCCAGATCAAGGATGCAGAATGATCACTATGACCAAGTTGATGAATGGTCTCTCTCCAGATCTGATGAGGCAGCAATGGAAGAAAAAGAATCCTTGGCTTAGCAAATAAATTCTAGCTAAAGACAGAGGGGTAACCTTGCTGACATAAGACCTAGAAAAGCAACCATTAAAACCAATTTTAATCACATATTCTAAGCTGGCATTTCACTAATTTAAATCTTGATCCCATTGCACTGAAAAAAAGAAGAGCTACCCTGAAAAAAAGCGTAAAAGAAAGAAGTGTTTTTCTTCAGTCATTCCGTTTGGGGAAAGAAGTGAGTTTCTTCATTTTTGAAAAAATGTTTATTTGGTTGCTTTTAAGTCAAAATTCTTTCATTAAAAAACCAACATTTTTTTTCAAAAGGAGTGTTAAAATGTAAGTAATTGTTCTTTTGGTGCACTTATATATTAGTAAAAAAAAATTTTCACCAAAAAAACCTGAAATATGGCTTAATCAAAATTCTAACAGTTTTCTTATATGAATAAAGAATTATTCTACTATAGAAGCAGAAACAGAATTTTGTTTCCAGTAGTGGAAACAATCCACCCTGGAAATGCATGGCTGAAAGAGGATGTGTTCCTGTACATGTCCCAACACCATAGCCTGCTGTAATCTAGCAGCACGGGTCAAACCTGATGGATTGTCAACAGCTGGAATTTAACCAGTTCCATATGGATGTGACCTTTTCCTGTTCACCCAAGTTTGTTCAGATTTGAGATGTTCTTGCAGGCAGTGGCCTTGAAGATTTATAAAAACCCAGGTAAAATTTCAAAAAAATCGCCCTGTAGAAATCTGAGAACAGAAATTATAATTCACTGTTAGGAATTACTAATACTACGTTATAAAGGCAGAGAATCACCATTATTGTTAATGATACAATATTCATTCAATATCAATATTTTAACAGCATACATACTACTTATTTTAACCCAACAGAAGGAAAACTTCCTATGACCCATTGCATTCTCATGAGAGTTCTAAAAATTACAATAATACTCATTAAAAGTCTTTTCTCCGTGTTCTCCTTAAAAGTCTCTTTAAATAGAGGAATTTCCAAGATTTGTTTGAATCCTGAAATGCATATGCAAATGGAAGAAAAACGTGCATATACAAAAGAATAGTATATTTTCCTCCATTTCTACCACCGTAGACTCAATACAGAACACTAAAATACTGGAATGACTCGTTAGCTAAATGTGGGATGAAAACTAGTACAAAAGAAAACCACTCTGTGTTCTGAGCAATCATTATGCTGTCCGCTGCACATGTAGGAAAGGATTGTTCTCCCTGTCTGGCTCATAAAGGATAAAAATTCCTGGAGTGTGGTAAAAACAAGAACACAACTAAAGTCAGGTAGACCTCCTATCTGAGGCATTCTATAGATCTCAAGATGTGTTCAAAAAGATACCACAGCAATGTTTCTTCATGTAATCTGAATTGTGGAAGTAGAGAGAACAGCTTTTTCTAGCATGATGGTATTTCCTCAGGCAGATGTATCTATACCACCAACACCTCCCTCAACATAATATGACCGTTCTTCTAGGCTTCCAACATTATCTTGAATAATGCCACTGTGGTTGATATTGCACGTTACTCAGAAGATAGCAAGGTCTCAGCACTAAAGGACCTCTGCAAAAAATGCCCTGCATTAGCAGACATGTCATCTTTCTCTACTTGCTGGTTAGTAAAGAAAGTGAGAAAGAAGCAGAAATCTGATGATCATTCAGTGCTTCAAATAAACTTGTCAGACGTGGACCAATGCAGGAGTAGGACTCAAGGAAGCATGAATTGTGCTTAGCACCTGCTCCAGAACACACTTTAGTGCCTCTGGTTTCACAGGGTTGGCATGTGTGTGCCCATTAGTTTCTTAATGTAATAAAGCCTTACAGTCTTGAGCATTGATTTTTCTCAAAGACCAACACATTAAAATAACAATCTATTTTAAAATTCCACGTACTCTGGTTAAAATGAAAGGCTTTGATTTCTTGTGGGTGCAAATAGGCCAGCACCCCCTCTCTTCAGTAACCTCTCAGTAGGACTTGAGGCACCCTTGCAGATCCAGAAACTTAATAAAACACTCCTGACAGTCAGTATTTGGTAATCCCCAACGATGTATTTTGCAGATGAAACCATAATATAAAAGACGCCAACTAGAGAGAGCTGAAGCAGCCTTTTTGGCAGTTGCCAGCTATTCTTCTGGGTATGTGGAAAAGCAGCTATGGCAGAGGTGTAGAGAAAAGCCTGTGTGGGCAGTGTCTGAGAGGCCTTAGATCCACTGAATGTGTGCCATACAGTTTAACTGCGTACACGTACGCACAGCAATGCTAACAGTGCGTAAACAGCGACAGTGAGTGGAGAGGCTCCCACTGCACAGCACGCAGAAGTCATTCTTTGCATGCCAGCTTCACAGTCTGGGGTGCAGAAGCCAAGAATAAACGCAGGACTTCCAACATTGTTCAGTTAGCACTGGGCGTGTTGTATTCCTATCACTTCTTTCATTTAACTAGCTGCTGATGCTAAAAAGCTACACTTTTATTTAGTTATGCAAGTCAGAGCCTGTGGATACACCTCACTGACACGGATGGAGATGTTAAGTCTTTATCACAGTCAACAAGCAGGACCAGAAGGGAGAAGCTATCCATGCTTCTTCGCAAGCAGCATTCTGGAATGAAGGAACACTTCCCAAAATGAAAGGGCAGTCCGTCGTCCAGGTTCAATCAGTCCTTGATCTTTTTGCCAAGACTGCAGGCAAATACATCAATGATTGGCAGTTATTATCCTGAAACTTCTCATGCAGCCGCTTTTCCATTGCCATTTGGACAAAGACCAACTCAATGCTCATAATTATTTCTTACATATGGCCTATTTCTCCACAGAACACTGAAGCTATTCATATGGGAAAGGATTTGTACAATTCAGACCTCAGTTGTCCAGAAGATAAACATCCCCCTACGAGGGCTGCACGTAAAAAGAGCGTGGCAGCACTGTCAGCACTGGAAGGAAACACAGGGCAGGGCAGAGGGTTGGAGGCTGTCAGCAGAGGTTCTGCTTTTACTATATTGAGTTGAAAGTGAGGTATTTAGGACAGCATATCACAAAATGTAAGTAATGTGTAGGAACGGGCATAGGAAGGGAAGTGGGAGAAGCAGAAGTACAGACGCTGGGGGAAAAATTAAACCTAAACCTAAAAAGAAATACCTACCACATAAAAGCAACTCAGAAAATTTGCCAAACTGCAAGGCTTTTCTACAAAATGTTTACGTGCTTTAAGTGGCAGATAACATAAAAGAACCAAGTCCTCCACAGGCCATAACACTTACCTCAAATTTATGGTTGAGTTTCCCGCCCTCCCTAGTAAAAGTACTAATTTGGATATTACATTCCACTATGTGCCTTTAATTTACAACAGTGCCTAATAATATCGCTATGTAAAAACTATTCAACATATTAGTGCACACGACTTCACCAACTCTGAGTCTTTCAGCACTCTATTATTGCTACAAAAGCACACTAGAGAAATGACACATAATTAAAAGCAACAATAAAATTTGTGGACTACACTTTTTGAAGTGTAACAGACATTTCTTCTTCACCATATGCTATCGTGCTATCCTGAACCTTCATCTTCTACTTCTGAAGACAAGAGTTCAGAAAAATACCCGGGGGATTATTACTGCAATACATGCTGAGCATTAAGAAAGCCAAAGATGAGGGCACATCTGCTAAAATTAGGCAATCCAAAGAGTCAGGGGAAGGGCAATGAACTGAAGTCAGACATTCTGGATTCAGAAGTTTAAAATATGTGGAAAACTACACTGGGAAAAATCAGGACCAATTAAAAGAGTAAGTGAGACTTTGTTTGATCCAAATATTTTAAACAAGTCAGGAATAGCCACGGTATAAGCAGGCATGCTAACAGGATGGAGAGACTGCCTCAGGGATCAACATTATAATTATTATTCAGAAGGACTGTGATTGATTAGAAATGTAACTATAGTACAGAAAGTCAGAAAGGGAAGTAAAGCAGGGCTTTTGCTTTAAGGCTTTTGCTTTTTCTCATATTACAAAGTACAACAAAATGAGCATTTTTCTAGAAGAAAGACTGAACAACCTGAAGGGACTTTGATTTCCAAAATCACCCCTAGCCCTTGTGAAACAGAAGCAGCAGCAGGTGGGTGTTCTGTTCCAAATCCACGGTAATGAGCACTCAGACTTCCATCACGGGGCAACTATTCAATTAAGTATTGTCATCAGAGCATGGCAAAAGGCTCCACTGGCATCTTTTGACATTGCACTAAGTTCTGCTTCCTCTAATTGTGAATATTTGATGACCAACTTACAATTCAGCCGTTGCTTCCCTGCATACATAGGTACCTTACTCTTGGTCATGTCTTGCACATGCAAAAACATTTCCATATTTTGCTTGCGGAGAAAGGTGACTTGTGTCAAAATAAAGAACAGGACAACTACTGAGCGAGGAAAACTACATCCCTGCTGTCTTCTCACTATTATAGCCTGTGGTTCTGCAAGGTATTTAGACACACATCAAACTTTAAGAACATTTATTTCTCCTTAAAAACCAAAAGCTTTATTTCAGCTCACTTGAAGGGGAATTGCACTCTGAAAACTTCAGTCTCTGTCAACTACTGAGAAAGCCTGTGGGACTAACACACATTAAGCTCTTAATTTTTACGACCCTGAAATAATGTAAGGTGAATTGGGGTCTCAGTATTTACCTGTTCGCTTGAGTAGAATTACTCTTTCACAGTATTTAATTTTCTTCTTCATTATTATTAGTATTGTGCATTACTGTATGAATTTGGGGTGTGAGAATATCAGGCAAAATGTCAAAAGTGAATCTCAAGTTCAAACAGATCCTGAGATTAAGGTTTAACTGGCTGAATACAGATATGAGATAATAATGTCTATGAAGTGGGGGGGGGTGGGGTGGCGGGGGGGGAATCACACGAATCCTACTAAACCTTCGTCCATCCACCAACTAAAATCATCCCTTCCTGATCACAAGACCTGAAGTCATTTTGACCTTTGTCTTGGGTTTCCCTCATTTCCAAGTGAGGCAGTTCAGAGTCACCTTTCCAAGTGGTATCAGAGTAAAGAGAAAAACACCGCCTCCCGCTGAGGAATCCTTTAATAACAAGAATTTTAGCAGATAGCAGTTGGTCTCCAAAAAGTCCCATGAGAAAAGGGCACTTGGTCCACATCCTTCCTCTGCAGGAAGGAGGTTTCTCAGAAGTTTACTCAACACATAAAAGATAAGGTGTCTGTCAGTAGGTCCTCCAAAGAAACTAACAAGTACACA
>NW_009270000.1:2192858-2200114 GCF_000687185.1 Egretta garzetta | reverse complement strand
AGGAATAGTTTTGGATGGAGCAATGTGCTACACAAGTGGATGATGATGATGCGCATGCGTTGGCCACAAATATGCTGGACTACACTGCAAGACAAATTATAGCCTGCAACCTAATCCTGCATCTTAGAGAGACCACGATGGATGCAGGCAGCTCAGAAGGTAAGGTCTGGCTTAGTGGTAAGCAGTTGCCTTCCCATGTCTATTCATAGCACCCTGCTCTGCATTCAGTGTCCCTACCCTTGAATGCCCAGCCTGAAAGACAGACTTCCCTCCAGTTTGCTGGGAAAGGCTGACTGAGCAACTCACTTCACAGGAGCACAGAGCATCAGGGGATGCAACACCCCTCAACTCTATAGCGTAACAGAAAGAGCAACACAACTCAGAGATAGGTCCAACCACTGTGTGCTAGGCTAATGTGGACACTGTGGCCTAAAAAGTCATCAGCTTCTACATAACTCTCCTTTCTTTCATGGTAGGTACACTGGAGAAAAGCAACCAAAAAACCAGACATGTTATAAATTTACTTAATAGAAATGCAAATTCAATAATCACAGCAGTTCAGTTTAACTACTGAAACTCTCTATCTTAAATTGTCTGGCACTGCTGGTGCACTGGATCCAGAAACACTGAATGAAGACATTCTCAAAATGGGAACCATTCCAGTCATGCGAGGGACAGGAACATTATAACCCTATGTAACAGAAGATGTAAGATAATTTGCACCTGAATCCCCAACAAAATGGCAGCTAAGTCTCACAGAGAAACATTTTTCCTTAGTTATTCCTCCCCTTGCTGCCAACTCAATTGAACGCCTATTCAAAAAATCCTGTCCTATACAATCATTCAACAAACAGTTGCTACTGTCCAAAATATATATGCATATGTATACATGTATTTTGCAGCCCCCAACATATATTTATAGTCATGTATTTTCAGCTGGTGTGAACTTGCAGAGCATAACTAATTTCACTGGATCAGTGCCCAATTACGGCAGCTGAGAATCCATCTCTATGACTTAAAATACAGATACAGAGGCTTTACTGTTAGCCACTTGCCTATTGCCTGCAGAGGAAATACGGGTGTTCATGTTACTGCCATATTACTAATTCATATTACACTGGCTTTGCTGCCCCTTCCCTTTTATACCATGTTATCAGAATTTTTGTGTCTGTCTTGAAGATCTGGCTGGATGATAGAGAAACCAGAAGGACCCCTGAGGCAAAAGCAGACTCCAAACATTATTCTCAAAATGTGTGCATGGTAAGAGATCATGAAATATCTCTCTCTGTGCCTGTGGAAAAGGAGAATATGAAATGGAAGGTAGAGCCCCAGTTTCAGCTGACCAATCCCTCTGGTAACCTCAGGTTAATGAGTTACAGTATCTGTGCAAGAAAGCACATAGACATGAAACCTGTGTGATGCCACCGGCAAGAACCCACATCATCAACATTCCTGAAGGAAAATAATCACTTTAATAAAGTTAACTTGGTAAAAAACTACAGAATGTAAAACAGACAACAAAGCTGTGGCATTGGAAGTCAAAATCATCAGTTCAAACACCTCTCCCAATTGCAAAGCTTGCATATAAATGCAAGAAGTGATCAAACCTCACCCAATAGCTCATGCACTCACCTGTCCCAGATCTAAAGTGACATTGACTTCGTTGTACTTCAAGCCCATAGAAAGAGGGGGACTTTGCCACCAGCGTTCCGTGCCATCAATCGCATTGGTGATGGGGTGAGCTTTACTGGGATCAGCAGCATTGCAATAATCACAAAACTGTCCCTGAAACACAATAAATTAAAAATATGGTCTCAGTTCAAATCTTCTGCACTGCAGACGCATGCGCTTGTTAATTGAGACTCTGAACTAGAGCGTTGACTAAAAATGGGGTTAAATTTTCTCTGTCTCTTTATAAAGTGTAACTTTTAATGTATAAATGGTTCCCCTGGCAATTAAATTACAGGCTTATACCCTGAAACACTAAATTTTATGTTACAAACTAAAATTTCAGCAATCTCTTTAAGGAAATTACAACAAGTCTTCCTTTATTAATGAATTTATTGATACTTTGGTAAAATAACCTATATTACATCTTCAGGGGTGTCTGCAGGAAATTAATGAAACAAAGATTCTTAAAATTGGATTAAGACCAACACACAAGTTACCCTCATTCCCCTAAAAGACCGTGAAATATCCACATATGTACATAGCCTGGTATTAATAAAACCATAAAAAAAATACTCTGTTACTTGCCTATAAGTTTGGTATTACAATTTTATAATACTGCTCTCATTTTTTCATGCCAGTATAACACATTCTGAATCAGAGACTTTGGAACAATGTGCACTCGTGGAAAATGCAATAGATCCTACACGGCATTCCCTTTAAGTTTCCCTTTAAAGAATCCCATTGTATCTTCATTTGCAGAAGTTACCGCCCAATTTCCAGTCCACAACTAAAGCCACACTCCAGAGATGCCCTGATAATCTGTCTTTGATAGTCTCTAAAGCTCTTTGTACTCTTCTATACAATAATGGTGAATAAACTTCAAGTTAATTGTCTTTTAATTTCGCGTCTTGGCTTGCCCCACAAGCAGTATTTTTGTCCTCAAGAAACTACATTTTACAGTCTACTACGATTAGTGCTGAAGCATTGTAAAGGGACCTTTTTATCATTTCTTACTCCAGTCATTGGGTGGAGATAATCAACGCAAATGCTGAACTGTGCCAGGCACAAAGCTTTGTAGAACCCCAATAGAAAAATGTCATTTTCATTAAAGGGCATCATGCTCTTAATGGTTACTTCAGCTGAACAGCTGCTTAATCCATTCAGCCTGTGAAGTCCCGATGCTGTGTTGGACCCGCGTTTTAAACAAGGTAATATTTACACCATTCTCTTTATCAGCTAAGCGTATTTTCATCAAAAAGCTGTGACAAAGCTTTTGTTGTTTCCTCAACCCATGCTGCCTGGCATGAAGGATATTCCAACCTTTTAAGCATTAGCAGAATCCCATATAACTGCCGTTATTTTGTTTGTCGCTGCCGTCAGACTAACCAATATAAAGTAACTGGAGCAATCGTACTTGGCCACTTTTAATAGAGGAATAACATCAGGGCTCTCACATTCTTTCTGGGTACAGTCTTGCAAGCCTGGTGAATGTAAGAAGTTTATCTCTAACAGAATTTGTTTAGCATCTACCATAGTTACTAATGGATCAGAAACTACTCCATCATTCTCAGGTGATACAAACACACCGTCTTGCATCTTTCAAATACAAAACATAGATGTTCACTCAATATTTCTGCATCAGTAGTAACAATTTCAGCATCTGCATCTAGCAATGATCCCATCCTCATCCTGCTCTTCCGGAGAGCCCTGAATACGATGTTGTTTCCAGAAGACACAGCTACCATTGGATGTTCTGATTCAGCACTGCAGGCTTAACTCTTGAGAACCCAAAGAGTTGTTTAGGGACTTACTAAATCCTCGCGTACATAGGTTGGTTAACTATGTCTGGGGTCGTGTTATAACACGGTTCTCCTCCAGCTCTCTTGGAGAAGATGGTTTGGCTGCTTTTCCTACAAACTACAATATGCCAGGACACTGCTGGATTCAGATACAGTTTGCTGCAGCAGACACCACATCAGCCCGGGCTAGCTACAGGCAACGTTGCCAGTTTTTGCAGTGACGATAGAGAACATTGTGCCACTCTCTGCAGAATCAATACACTCAGAAATTGATCTATGCACCAACAACTGCAGTTACCGCCACATCAGAGCATCCTTCCAGACAAATGCATATGTGGAGTACTGACATGTGTATGTTACAACAGTACAAGCTTCCCTAAATAGTTTTATAATGTGCACGAAACATGGTCTTTAGATCTAAATTCACGCTTATAACAATCAGGCTGGAAATACACAGGGAACCGTTGCTGCTACAGCAGTTTCAGCTCTGATCTGGAAACAGCCTCAAAGAAAGGCTGAAAGAGCAGAAAGCAATGGGGAGTATTAAATGCGAGCGTACATTTACATGCACCTGTGTGATTTCGGTATAGCAAGAGCACGTGGGTCTGAACTCAAGATACCACCTTTTTCTTTTTGGACATATAATTCAAAGAATTTCCTTGCAACAGATGGAGTTTCAGTTATTTAAAGTGCATTCCAGCAACCCTGCCAACAAGGCGGCAAAACAAAAAAAATGAAAGAAAATAAATTATTGGACAAAGCAGCCTTCCCTGCTTCCCACTGGCAGTATCTCAGGCACGCCGCACTCAGCCTGTCTGCTACGAGACACGTCTCCACTCCAGGAGACTGGGCCTCAAGTCTTTGTTTGCTTTTGGCCGCAGTTCATCATGCGGGCAGGTGTGCATTTGCTGGTGACCTTGTCACCCTCCTTTCCCCTGGTTCTCCTGAGCAAAGGAGAAAACTGGAACTGCATGAAGGAATTCACTGAAATACGCCGGTGTGGACCAGGGACACCCGGGGATGAAAACGTCTTGCCTGTAAGCTACAGAAAGTGACAACAATGAAGGATTTGTTCCCTGTTCAATACCTAGCAGTCCTACGCCCGCTGGCAGGGCAGGACAGGTATGCAGTTAAACTTTAGTTCACACCCGCACACCACTGCGAACAGATTGGCAGAGAAAGCCAGGCATGCCATTTATCTATCAGCCGCAGAAATATTTTACACTGCGGTGCATCTCTTCACTCAACACTGTGCTTATGAAGTCATTGTCCCGCTTGCCAACGTGCTAAAGAAGGGAAGCCTACTGCTTTCCACAGCCTATGTCCAGCACCGCCGTAAGAGCCTCGGCTGAGCTGCCCACAAAGGGAGCCCCCACCCCTCCGATCACCTTGTGGAAGAGCTTTAAATAACCTCCAAAATGCAACATTCTGGATTTGCTGGGTTTTCATTCCCAGGCTTCGTTAAAAGCCACATCGCCAAATGGCAAGCTGAACAAGCGAGGCCAATGGCAGAACAGTGGAAATGAAGCTGGGGCTTCTCTTCCTCTCTTTGCCTTATTTTCAGTGCTCGGGATAGCACTGGCAAGAGAGCTGTCTGCTCCCGTCCTCAGAAAGAGGATCACGCCCCGCACCTTCTTTCCAATCTCCCTATTCATAGAGCAACAGCCACAATCCAGCCTTGTAGAGACCGGGAGTGACTCAAGTGCACGGCGTTGCTTTGACTTGAACCGACCTGACACCTACCACTTTTTGTAAAAGCTGCATGACCTTCCCTCAGACTCATAAGAAGCAACACATGAATACTTACACTGATTTTAAACCCTTCTATGTAAGCTCAATTTCTGTGAGAGTTCAATGCGCTTCCCTCCGATTTTCCACGGAAGAAGAGATTCTCTTATTTACAGTGTCTTTGAACTTGTGAGGTAGAGTGGCTTGATAATATGTACATTGTGCTGTTACCGCATTTTTCGTGGCTGGATTTCCCTGGCCTTTTGAAAGACTTTCCAAGCCTTCTTGAACCACAACAACTACTGGTAAATGACCAGAGCATTCATGTTATGTATCTCAATGGGGGCTTTGTTAAAACTGGGGAGGGACGCTGCTGTATCGGCGCTTACACAAACGCTGCAAGAGGCACAACATGCTTCCTTGCACCAGGGCTGAGCTATCAGCAGTCCTTCTGGGAACTTGCATCAGGCATGAATCATAACTGCCCTCTAACCTAGGACCTGTAAGGCAAATGTTTAATAAGAAGAATCCACCCCACCCCACCCCCTCCCGCCTTTCTAGCCTCTTCCTATCTACAGCAAACCCCCATTTCCAGTTGGGTGTTCGTATATAAAGGGAACAACTACAAAAACCATCAGCAGCAATGTGCATCACACAACAGGCTTCCTTCGGCTTGCTTGACGTGTTTATCTGATGTTTGTTTTGGCCGATTTTTGTTATACTGCAATTTCTGATATTCCAAGGCATGACAGTATGAGATTTTGCTGCAGCAGTGGGCTGTGTTGCTGACACATGACTGGGCTTGTTGTTCACCTGGTGGCGTGGTTGTTTCAGGCAACTTTAAACATGGGTGTTGTGTTCAGTATGGAGGGATGGATGCCTAAACTTCAGAGGTGTGTTAGAGACAGAGGACCAAGCAGTTTCCTGATCATCACAACCTTTTTTTGTAACCTTAGTTTAAGCATGTAGTACCTGTGACCCAGCTTTCCTATTGGTAAAACTGTGTGTTACTCAGCCCATAACCATCTCCAAAGCACTTTGAGATTTTTAGGATGGAGGGCACCACACAGATGTGAGGTAAACTGAGATTTCACGGCGAGGCAGGAAGGCATGGCAGAGAAAAGTTGAGGGCAAAGCACGCTGCTGGCTGTGGCTGCCTAACAAACAGGCAGGCTGTGTGATGGTGCACGCTCCCTCCCAGCACATGACAAGGAGTACATAGGGGGAGAGGACCAAGAAGGTGCAGCCTGTCTTGAGCACTTGTCCCCATTAAAAAATGAGCAGAAAAACTCTCTTACTCACTGCAACCTCTTCTGAAACCAGCTATTACAGGTTATTTCACTATTAAAGCGCACAAACACCTCGTAAGACTTTGAAACATTAATCCTTCTTCCAAGATGCTAAAAATTTACTTGCGTTCTTTCTGTATTGCCTGGAGTCAGAAAGCGGACCTTAAAGCTTTCAAAATCCCTTTCAAATTGCAGTTTCATTCCAGCTCCCTTCTCCTCCCGCCAAGAGAGAATACAAAGAAAATAACTTTGGAAGGTCTGAGGCTTTAGGAAAGTCCCCCGGTTTAACAAAGTTCTGATCAAACTGATCCTGATCATCCGTCGCAGCACATCACAGAGTTTGGTGCATTTGTTGCTCCTTCCTTACCCTCTAACAGACAAGTGCATGCACGTTTCTACCAAAGGGAAAATATATTTCCATTAACCCCTTGCCAGGAGTTTTGCCACTTAGTGTTGCCTGTCTTGTGACCAGCACAAAACGCACGTAGTAATCTTACACTACGCTAGGAGAGATCATCATCACCCTCGCTGCCCTGCGCTTGTACTCCCTGTCGAGAGTCCCAGGGAATCCCTGCCTTCCTCCCACCAGCACAGACGCGAGGCACAGGCGATGAGCCTCACCTTTAGTGCCTGTAAAATACCACAGAGCCACCGGACTAAAACCGGACCTCTTTTCCAGCCTCCCCCCGAAAGATGCCCGCTCCTGGCTGAGAGGTTACCAGAGCCCCACGCCCCCCCCCTTGGCTCACTGCTTGACCCCCCGAAGCAT
>NW_009270000.1:2171577-2192000 GCF_000687185.1 Egretta garzetta | reverse complement strand
GGTGGGGTTGCTCCAGGTGCCTGTGCCCTGACGCCCAGCTCCGCGGGCACGGCGAGACGTGACACCACCCACCCACGCCGCCCCACGGCTCAGCCGGAGCTTTGTGCTCCTCCCCGTCCCCGGGAAGCGCGCGGGTCAGTATTTGTAACGGGCCGTCAGGAAATCTCGGCGCATCCCTCCATCGTAAACCGTGACCCCTCGTGGCACGTGCGAGCAGTAAAATTAAGGTTTCCCAGCTTTCGCCTCACGCAGGGCTACCTCCACACAAGGTCTACCCTGCTTCTATCTGCAGGTGCTTGGGAAGACACCCTGTGCAACTGTGCTGCAGAAATCATAGAACCGTAGAATCATTTAGGTTGGAAAAGACCTTTAATATCATCAAGTCCAGCCGTTAACCTAACCCTGCCATTCCACCACTAAACCATGTCCCTAAGCACCTCGTCTGCCCTTCTTGTAAATACCTCCAGAGGTGGGGACTCAACCACTTCCCTGGGCAGTCCATTCCAATGCTTGACAACCCTTTTGGTGGACAAATTTTTCCTAACGTCCAATCTAAACCTCCCCTGGCACAACTTGAGGCCATTTGCCTTCATCCTATCGCTTGCTACTCAGCAGAAGAGACCAACACCCCCCTCTCGACACCCTCCTTTCAGGCAGTTGTAGAGGGCAATAAGGTCTCCCTTCAGCTTCCTTTTCTCCAGGCTAAAAGCCCAGTTCCCTCAGCTGCTCCTCGTAAGACGTGTGCTCCAGACCCTTCCCCGGCTTTGTTGCCCTTCTCTGGACATGCTACAACACCTCAATGTCTTTCTTGTAGTGAGGAGCCCAAAACCAAACACAATATTTGAGGTGAGGTCTTCCCAGGGCCAAGTACAGGGGGACAATCACTTCCCTGCTCCTGTTGGCTATGCTCTTCCTCATACCAGCCGGGTTGCTGTTGACCACCTTGGCCACCTGGGCACACTGCCAGCTCACATTCAGCCAGCTGACAACCATCATAACTCCTCTTGCCATTTTCAGTGCTCTGAGTGCTGGAAACCATGCAGCCCAGGCCACCACGCTGCAATGCACACCCAAGTACTCTCAGCTCCTTGTGAAATGGGTGTTCCTGCACATCGAGGGCATACAATGAACCTCCCATCTTTTTCATAGAATCATAGAACAGTTTGGGTTGGAAGTGACCTTAAAGATCATCTAGTTCCAACCCCCCTGCCATGGTCAGGGACACCTTCCACTAGACCAGGTATTTGGCACAGGCTCTGGATAACACAGAAACTGGAGGGTAGGTTGGGGAGGGAGAAGGAGGCCTAAGAACTATGACATCTGTACACCAGGAGTTGCACTGCTTAATGGCATTGCGGTCCTAAGTTTCATACCCATTCACATGTCCAACCTCACATGTGCTCACAAATCCAGTGCTCATTTCTCTTAATAAAATTTGCCTTATTCAGGCACAAAGATATGGTTAGATATGCATACTTCTAATATTTTAATAATGATTCACATAAGTAGCAAAGTATTTCATAACTTTGTGAGGGCTTTGATACATTCCACACAGCACTAGCAAGGGGGATCCCTGCTATACTGTTTCAGGAAGCACCAACCCCAAGCTTTTGATTTTGTCTGCAAGAAAACATCACCACCCCTGGTTTTGTGCCACCATGGCTTTAGCACACCATAGACGCATATCTGTGGGAGACAATTTTTGTGTCCTCCATAGAAACGCTGGCTTTCATAGCTGTAGCATGCTGCCAACTCAAATATATCAGATTTGGCTATTCTATACATAAATGCTTTCAATTTCTAGAGCAGCTTAAAAATATTCTCCTTTTCCAACTGTGACATTGTGGAAAGGAAATTATCTTATTGCACATGTCCATCATGTCACTTCCTACAATAGTTTGTATTTTATAAAATCTAGGGGAGGTTTGAATACAAACAAGCAAAACCATCTTCAAACGTGCTGAGGGGAGACCTTATTGCCCTCTACAACTACTTGAAAGGAGGCTGTAGTGAGGTCGGTGTTGGTCTCTTCTCTCTGGTAATGGGCCATAGGATGAGAGGAAATGGCCTCAGATTGTGCCAGGGCAGCTTTAGGTTGGATATTAGGAAAAAATTTTTCACCAAAAAGGTTGTCAAGCATTGGAACAGGCTGCCCAGGAAAGTGGTGGTGAGTCGCCATCCCTGGAGGTATTTAAAAGGCGGGTGGACAAGGTGCTTAGGAACACGGTTTAGTGGTGGGATGGCAGGGTTGCTTCTGTATATATCCAATAAGCCGTGAAAGATTTGCCCCTCTTCAACAAGAAAGAAGTTTACTGTCTGTCACAACATTTGGGGAAATCAGTTTACTCCAGTTACCCTGTACATTCCTACAAATTGGACTCCAGTGGTGCGACTGTTGGTTTGAATGACAAGGCATCTTCTGCTACGAATGCTTCAAATTGCAATAAATAGTTTGGACACACTTCTCACACAGAGCCCTGCCTCTCCATGTGTGGGGTCTGTAAGCAGCACTTGCATGCTTTGAGTGTTGAACTCTTCTTCTGCACCTCTCTCCCCAGTCTCCAAAATAAACACTTGGGGAGGGTTTTCTGAGAAGCATAAGCCTAGCATAAGAGTAAGCGGAACATAAACCAGGTGTTTCAAATACATTTGATGAAGCTTTAAAAAAATCACAGAATGTACTGTGAAAGTACAGAAAATAAGTGCCTAAACTAAGAATTTGAGATGGAGAGCTAAATCCTGCGTCTACTCATATCTGCTCCAAATTTTCTTTGACTGCATTTGTGCAGAGTAATACCAGACAAATTTTTCTGGCATAGTTTTGCGGGTAGCTCAGGTAAGGAATCCAGCTGCAGGAGAACCTTTGCAATCTCAGGTTAAAGAGCAGATTCTTGTGAGCTGCCTGGTAGGTTGCCCAGCAGAAAAGGCAGCCCTTGCTCACGAGAAGTGTCCTTCCTCAAACAGGGAGTACCAGTGAACTTGTTGGGAAGTATCATGTGAGAAAACATGGCTTACATGAGTAAGAGCCTAATACTTTAGTAAAATAATGACATGTTCATGGTTTCCTAAAAGTTAAAAACTTTGCAAAACATTCAGAAAATTGGCCTATCAGAGAGAAAAAGAGAGGAGGAAATCCTCCTGTTCCTTTCCTCATAAAATGATGTGCATTTGGCTTAATGTATAGCTAGATTTTAAAAGATTTTGTTGGCCTTTGGGTGATCTTTCTGTCCTTTTGTTAAACACTTACACTAAGCAAGCTGGTTTTGTTTGGTGTGGTTTTTAGAAACGGAGACTAAAATGCCACCTTTTACATTTTCTTGAAAAATCTGTAGAGCTATCTAAAGCTGTGATCAGATAATAGAAAATTGTTATAACACCTTTTGCCTTTGGCTCAAAGCAGTGGGAAAAAAAACCCCAACAAACATTTCTAGTGGCATTCCCAACACAGGTATTCAATAATTTAATTTCTATAAAAAGTCTAAGTGACAAAAAAATTTTATGCAGATACCCTGGAGCTACGTAAAGCCAGAGGGAGTTATGTATGTGAGGAAGCAGACAGGAGCAGGAGTGTGGGTGTATACGTGGAGATGATAACAGCAGGGTGGCTTGTCACTAGCAGATGGAAACCTTAAAAATTTTCAGTGCTGGTGTGATAGCACGGTGCAGGCTGTGGTATGACCATGGGCAGGCACGAGTCCAGACCGGCTTCTGCAGGGCTTTAAGACCACAGGAAGGAAAGGTAGAGTAAGGAGGATAAAGGAGTGGGAGAATTTTTTTTTTTAATGTAACTCTCCAAATTTATAAACTCTGTCTCTCTTTTTTTAAAAATCCATTTTAAGCCAAATCCGAAGCCAGCAGAAACCCACAGAAAAGCACTTACTGACTCCATCATGCTTCAGTTCACCTATCTAATGTAGAACTTCATCCTGTAAAAAGGTCAGTATCAATAATTCATGGGGTGACACTTCATCTTCCCCCCATGTCAACTTTTGTTGTAATTACAGGTTCCAGAAACACAGATTAGAATTTATTAGCTGGCAGCTCTCAGCAATCAGCATTTATAAGAGAGTGGCCCTCTGCAGAAATCACTCTTCTCCAGCTACCTGCCCTTTTCTCCTCCCAGTAAGTTCTCTCCTCCTTTTTCCTTCAGCTTTTATAAGGTTTGCTTTCAGTCTGCGAGGAGTAGACTTTGCTACTTGACAGACGCCAAGTGCTTTATTGAAAAGGTGTAGGCAACTGAAAGTGTTTCTGGGTTGGTATTATTTTAAGATAAACAGATTACATTACATTAGTAGTCATTTACACTGCTATTATATAGATCATTCTTTGTGTTCACGCTTTCTATTTTAGAAGATGTTCATTTAAGAATGGATTTAAAATTTCAAGTCAAGAACATGTTTGCTCCAAAATAGCCTTGCTGATGTAATTTCTTTGTTTCACGCTCTTACTGATATGTGCAGTATACCACATCTCATCTCATACTGCCATTTCATGTTTAGGACTTGGCATATCCAGCTCACCAACCAGAAACCTGCAGTGAAAATGAGATAGTAAAAAATAGTCTCAGCGAGTAATACGAGTGGTAATAGTTAGCTTCTACTTAACATATTTGCCAAAGGAAGGGGAAGGTGGCTCCAAGTACCCCAGAATTTAAGAAACAGCAAAGCTAGTACGGATGAGGACTTGTGAACTGTGCTAGGTGAGCTGCACAGCAGGTCAATAGGAACGGTAGGAACAAAACTTACTATTCCTGTGCAGAATTCACTGTCCTACATTGCCCCACCAGGCGATGTGGGAATTCATTCTTTCTTTGAGATAATAATGATCCAACATGCTAGCAGATAGCTAGGAAGTCTCTCAGATTAGATAGATCTGAATCTCTACTCAGTGATCATTAAAGATTAAATTGTGCATCTCGTGTCCCCCTAAAAGCTTCACATCTGGCATTTATGTTGAAGCCAGTCCAAAAGATTTAGTCTGTGGAAGTCTTCCTGAAAAGTACTGGAGCTCTCTTCACTCTGTCAAAATTATAATCAGTTAAGCACATCTCTAGCCTAGGGTGTAAATACCCAACCAGAACGTTTCAAACTCAGATTAGGCTCCCTACTTTTATCAAGGAAATAAGGCATTTATTGCCTCCTGTCATAAATGCTTATGCATGCTTATTTTTCAGTTTATTATATTATCAGTTCGTGTCTATAAGTAAACTTTCATTAGTTTTACTAAAAGCTTTTTGCAGTACAGCTAGGCTAAAACAAGCTTACTCACACACACTCTGGTTTAACACAAAAATGGTGCAGTGTACATTTATATGCTGGCAAGTCCTTTGCCTCCACTGCATTTCATCAGGGAAGATGCATTCTTTTAAGATAATTTTGGTTTCTGCTTTCTTGATGAAAATATCTTTTTCAACTTGCAGACATTTCTTGTACCACAGTACTTGAGGACCCTACCATATCACTTTGAAAAAGAGAAATTATCCTCTTTTTACTTGGAATACTGAAGCACACAGAAGATAGGACCAAGGTCTAAAATGCAGTTCTGTCAGCAGAAACAGCTTAGATGCCCACAGTGCTTAGTGTGATCCAGAACTCAATTATTCAGAACTGCGCTTCTGCCTTGCCCTTTTGTTTGATTTCTTTTTTCTTGTTTCTTTCACCTGGTTCTTTTTGAGTGTACACACTAGGATGATGCCATCCTTCTTCATAGACCATCTTTTTCTGGATGTTCTTGTACTGTGCCTGCTAGCTCTTATTATCCTTCCAGTTGGAGCCCTTCTTATTCTCTGTCCCATCATCTCACATGGTTCAGGTATCTCAGCTGATGCTCTTTCAGCTTTTTCATGAATGGTTGTCTGCATGATGTTGCAGTACCATGCAGCTGTGCTTGTTGCATAGTAGTTTAGTAGCTACCATTTTACTTGGCATCCCTCTACAGCCTAGTATCAGGTCTGTCTTCTCTTCTGCCAGCCAGCAATCTCATGTACTTAGATTTTCCTGCACATTCTGCTTCCTAAGTTTACTTGACAGACTCTTATAATAGAAAACCACTATGAATTCTCTCACTTTCCAAGGGCTCTCAAGGTAAGTTGCAACATCTGCACCCGCGTTCCCATCACAGCTCAACCCTGAACCATTACACTCTTGTGTAGACTTAAAATAGTACCATCTAATTTGGCTGGTTTCTCATTATCTTTCTCAGTGAAGCGTCTCATCTATTTCAGCAGACTCAAACCTCCATCTTCTAAAGTAGCTCTTGATTGTTCTAAATATTTCATCTTTGTCTTTGCTGCATAACATAATAGGAAAAGTTAATGAGAGACTTTTCCTTACCCCTCTGCAAAAGGCCAGTCATTGCGGTTTTGAATAGAGACAGAGGCTAAGTTGCAATCCTGGATGCGAGAGGCGACTCGCTCACTGAACATCCTCTCAGCACTGCTGCACTCCTCTAATGCTTGATGTCTGAACGCATGCCTTTGGCAGACTGCACAACTAGTAACAAACCACATGAGAGCCTTTCCCGAGCCCACAACATGTTAAGTGCAATTTTTTATATCTTTTGGTCTCTCTTGAAACGTTCTAGCTACAAACATCTTCCTAGCGAGTGCTCATGACATACACTCATTTAGGTTGGAAAAGACCTTTAGGATCATTAAGTCAAATTGTAAAAGACTTTATGGTATTGTAGACAAAAAAATTAAGAATGCTTGTTTGCCTGATGTGAGACTTAGCTTTGGTATTTCACACCCTTTTATTGCAGAGTAGTACTAAGCCAAAAGAGGAGGGAAGGTGAATGTTTGGTACTTTACAACACTTTCCCCGTTCAGGAGAAGGCAAATTGCATTTTCAAGGCAAAACCATGAGTTCTCATCAGTAGCCAGCATGTAGAAGTCATGCCAGTCCCTCTCAGTCTTGGTCTTTGTATGTTTACTCACTGAGTATCCTGGGGGCTAGGGCAAGCCTGGAAGTGAGACACAACTTCTTTGCCATTCAGTTCCAAACAAACTTAGACACTGCCTCAGGTTTACTTCAATCTCAGCTCTAGCCTGACCATAGTCCAATCAAGTTCTTAATTTTTAAATAGAACCTTATGTTTAAATGTGGTAGGAAGCCAGACCTTCAGCAGTATAACTTGAGGATACGCCAGTGTTATACTGGTTTATTCCAGCTGAGGATCAGGCAACAAATGCAACTAAGAATTCAAACAGATGCAGTTTGAGAACATTACGGTTTATTTTTTATTTTTGGAACTTGGAAAACATAGTAAATTTAGAACAAATCCCTTGTGAAAGTGCAGAAAATTTAATGGAGAGTATCTTTGCTGTGTTTTTTTTTTAAGCACAATTATAGATTTCCATAATACAGAAATAATTCACTATCAAAACTCTCTATGGAAGAGACTTTTATAATTATAAGAGTTATGAATCTTAAATCTATATTTTTTTTGTTAATAACAATTGTTTTCAGCCATGTCAATTATCAGACACTTCGTTAGGAGATGGGATAGTGCTAGCTTCTTAGCGCTGCTGTAATATTATTTTGCCATTTGGGTATTTATCATACAGTTGCATCCCTATGTTCTTTAACCACATTCTTTTTTTTCAATTAGTGGACTGATTTTCTGACCAGCAGGGCGTAAGACAGAGAAATTGAACAGACCAAGCTGTAGCCAGTAACTCAAACAAATTTTGTACCTGGCAACATAAGTGGTTTCCCTCTTGCACGGATAGAGATGACCCCTATCAAACTTGCTTATGCCCTGTCATCCTTACCCTCAGCCCCAGGTCTGAGATCCCTTCCTTTGAGGAGTTCCACTCTCTCCAAGTGAGGATGAAACCAATCTACCAGAGCAGTTTTACTGAGCTCCTAGGGAGCTGTCTCAGAGTGTCTGGACCCTGAAAGTTATGCTCTGCAATGGCTTCTGTTGTCCTCAGACAAGGCTTTTGGGCCAGAGAAGAAATAACCAAACCCATACGGTTCTGCCATTCAGAATGTCTCACATGAATGAAGACAGCGAGAATCTTACACTTCTGTGCTAAATACAGAGCAGTTTTGTGGTTCTTGTGCAGCACTAATGAGTTGTGTCCCCCATTAACAAATCTGTTTACTTAGGATGATAACTAGAATTTGGTCCAATTTCTTATATTTCAGGGTTTTTTCCTATCTTTGTTATTTATGCAAAGCTTCTACTTACAAGAATAGGAGTCAATTATATTCCAGGGGAAAAAATAGCATACCCTAAATAATCTGTTGGTTTTCCTAATCCCGTAGTAGCATATGGGATATATCATGCATTGTTCTCACTCTCATGTAGTACATATGTTCTCAGACCCACACCACCTCCCACAGTAGAATTATATACAATAATATACAAGCAATGCCTGGGGAAAATGGCCACAATATGATTTTGTTTGAATATGCCTTTATACATTGAGAGCTTCGCTGCCCATCAAGATTAGGTTCTCCATGGACTCAGAGGGCCATTTTCATTATCTGCACCACTATCAGTCAGCAGTTAAGTGCCATGCGTGGAATTAGAAAGCCCGCAAACCCAAAGTACCTGAATGCAGGCTCACTGGCTTCTCTCTGGCTGAGCAGATGGAAATAGGCAAGCAGTTAACTTCAGATCGAGTCATAAAATCAACATATACAGTGGATAAGCAGGGAAAGGAAACGATAGATGAAGAAAACATACAGTCACCATCTGTACATGGTGTCTTAAAGCAAAGAAAAACTACAGGAGAGCAAAATTGACTGGGAGGGGAAGGATAAAAAATTTTAAAGCACAATGTACCTGTACAGATGCTAATATAGAGGTGTTTTAAGTTCACCTGTTTGAAGGCCGACAGGCATTTGCACTGAAGTGGAGACGGTATGCTGGTGCTTATACTGGACTGGAAATTGGTCTCAGATGGTAGCTGTAGTCCTTTCATTGACTTCCTTGACATGTCACTTAAGCGCTGTGGCTGAAAGCATTTATTTGCTGGGAACAAATGGAAAAGCGGAAACAAAAGAGCAAATTCTTTGAAACACTCAGATGACCATTCGGGGAAATTATTCTGTACTACTTCTTCAAGTCCAATGCTAACTTCTCTCTGATTCCTAGGTCACTAGCACAGGCATGACTTTGAAGGTCCACATGAAGGAAGTTAATGACACTCGTGTGGTCCCTAGCAGCTAGGTGTCCTTACGCCACCTTATACCAGCAAATTTGGTATGAAATTTGATATCACAGCAGGCCTCAGCAAAAGGAGCATGGAGTGAAAAGGAAGATTCAAGGTAACAGCTCCATAGAAGGATGAATGCACATTGTTATGAACATGTTGGGTAAACTATTTCTATTATTAGATAAACTTTTCCTTTTTCAGGTCCAGTTTTGTAATTTCTCCATTCCATTTTTAAAAGGTTTATGGGACATATAAATATTTGGTACAGTTTTCCTGAGAAGTCTGCAGGATTTGTTTCTAACATAATTTTTATTATTTCTCTTATTATCACTATTCATCTTCTCCCAAAATAGAGTAACTCAAAGTACATTCTTTATACCCTAGTTTTAGTAAAAAAGGCCTGTATATTTGTAAATGTTATAGAAACAAGAAATAGCCCATGTAGCTGGTTATGCTACAGTTTAGCAAGGGAAAGATTAATGTAAATGATAGGCCAGATGAAAATACTTTGGTTTATAGGCAGCTTTATCAGTTATTGCTGATGATTTAAACACATTTTCTTGAACAAGAAAAATTTAAATTGACTAACAGTGCATAATCATAAAGCAATTTGTTTGCGGGACATTTATGATTTCTGTCTTCTTTTTTTGAAAGAAGTAGATGAACTTATACTGTAGGAAGCTAATCTCTAACTAAATTGTTTTTAAATTTTAATATTTCACAAATTGCACCAGTACAGTCATAATGCAAACTTCAATACATCTCAATCTAGTAAAAGTAGCAACTTTAGTGCCCTGGTTTCAGCTGGGATAGAGTTAATTTTCTTCATAGTAGCTAGCATATTGCTGTGTTTTGGACTTAGTACCAGAAGAATGTTGATAACACCCTGGTGTTTTTAGTTGTTGCCAAGTAGTGCTCAGACTACTCAAGGACTTTTTAAGCTTCTCCTGCTCAGCCAGGTGCATAACAAGCTGGGAGTACAGCACAGCTAGGACAGCTAACCCAAACTGACCAAAGAGCTATTCCATACCATATAACGTCATGCTCGGGGGGTGGGGGGGGTAGTCGGTCAGGGGAAGAGAGTGATCGCTGCTTGGGATGGGCTGGGCATCAGTCGGCAGGTGGTGAACAATTGCATTGTGCATCACTTGCTTTGTATATTCTGTATATTCCCTTACCATTATTATTATTATTATTTTCTCTTATTAAACTGTCTCTATCTCAACCCACAGGTCTTTTTTTTTTTTTTTCCTGATTCTCTCCCCCATCCCACTGAGGTGTGGGGGGAGTGAGCAAGCAGCTGCGTGGTGCTTAAGTCACCTGCTGGGTTAAACCACAACATTTAGGTAATGCAAAAGAGACAGTGTATTTTTGAAAACTAGTAACATGCTGGAATAGCATTAACTGGGAGAGTACTGGCTACAGTCTTCCTATTGTTTTCATGACTGAAACTCAGGCATCTCTTAAATGACTGCTCTTTTACAGTGAAACAAATGCATATAGATAAACTGTTTAAAGATACACTGCCTTGCTGTAACTCTGGAAAAGACAGACTGACCATTCATTTCTTCCACTCTTCAGACCATCATCCTCTGCACAGGCACTAATCAGAGTCTGAGCTCAGTACAAACATTTAAAGCTTCATCCCCGGGCTCCATCACCTGTATGGGCCAGCCATTGGGAGGAACCTCTTTTTGTCAGCACTTCGCAGGCTTAATTTCCAGATTACTAAAATCTGTTGCCAACTCTTAAACAGAAGCTGGGTGAGGACAGTGATGAGGGCAGAGTGGCCAAGTGTTGTAGGAAAAGCTCTTGTGGGAAGCTCTGCCTTTGAGCGGACCTCATGAAAGCTGGTCAGAATGGGTTGCTGTGTCCCCAAGGGTTTGTGTTACACAGCTTAAAGAGGCTGGAACTCAAATTATTAAGTAAAGCAGACCTCTGCTGCATCTCCTGGAGCAAGGTAGAAATAGCACATTTTTTTCCAAGGGCAGTGCTATTTAAGGGATAGGAACTTCTCGCTGTTACTGCTTTTTCTGTGAAGTACGGGGAATTAAATCATAGAATCATAGAATCATGGAATGTTTTGGGTTGGAAGGGACCCCTAGAGGTCATCTAGTCCAACCCCCCTGCAGGAGCAGGGACACCGCTAACTAGATCAATCCAACCTGGCCTTGAATGTTTCCAGGGATGGGGCCTCCACTACCTCTCTGGGCAACCTGTTCCAGTGGTTTACCACCCTCATTGTAAAGAATTTTTTCCTTATATCTAGCCTAAACCTACCCCGATTTAGTTTAAAACCATTACCCCTTGTCCTAACGCAGCTGGCCCTACTAAAAAGGTTTTCCCCCTCTTTCCTATAGGCCCCCTTTAGGTACTGAAAGGCCGCAATCAGGTCTCCCCGCAGCCTTCTTTTCTCTAGACTGAACAAGCCCAACTCCCCCAGCCTGTCCTCATAGGAGAGGTGCTCCAGCCCCTGGATCATTTTTGTGGCCCTCCGCTGGACCCGCTCCAACACTTCCATGTCCTTCTTGTGCTGAGGGCTCCAGAGCTGGACACAGTACTCCAGGTGCGGCCTCACCAGAGATTGCCGGCTCATGTCCAGCTTTTTATCCACCAGCACCCCCAAGTCCCTCTCGGCAGGGCTGCTCTCAATCCTTTCTCCCCCCAGGCTGTATTGATACTGGGGGTTACCCCATCCCAGGTGCAGGACCTTGCACTTGGCCTTGTTGAACCTCATGAGGTTCACACAGGCCCACCTCTCCAGCCTGTCCAGGTCCCTCTGGATGACATCCCGGCCTTCTGGTGTGTCAACCGCACCACTCAGCTTGGTGTCATCTGCAAACTTGCTGAGGGTGCACTCTATCTCACTGTCCAAGTCATTGATGAAGATGTTGAACAGCACCGGTCCTAGTACGGACCCCTGAGGGACACCACTTGTCACCGGTCTCCATCCGGACATTGTGCCGTTGACCACTACCCTCTGGACACGACCATCCAGCCAGTTCCTTATCCACCGAACAGTCCACCCATCAAATCCATAGCTTTCCAATTTAGAGAGAAGGATGTTGTGGGGGACCGTGTCAAAGGCCTTGCAGAAGTCCAGATAGATGACGTCTGTTGGTTGTCCCTTGTCCACTGATGCTGTCACTCCATCATAGAAAGTCACCAGGTTTGTCAGGCAGGACTTGCCCTTGGTGAAGCCATGCTGGCTATCTCGAATTATCTCCCTGGCCTCCATGTGCTTTAGCATAGCTTCTAGGAGGATCTGTTCCATGATCTTCCCAGGCACAGAGGTGAGGCTGACAGGTCGGTAGTTCCCAGGGTCTTCCTTTCTACCCTTTTTGAAAATGGGCACAACGTTGCCCTTCTTCCAGTCACCAGGGACTTCACCTGACTGCCATGACTTTTCAAATATTATGGAGAGTGGCTTAGCGACTACATCGGCCAATTCCCTCAGGACTCTGGGATGCATCTCATCAGGTCCCATGGACTTCTGTGTATTCAGGTTCCTCAGGTGGTCACGAACCTGGTCTTCTCCTACAGCAGGAGGGGTTTTGCCCTCCCAGGCCTCCTCATGCCATCCATCAACTCGAGAGGGGTGAGGAGAGAGGCTGCCAGTGAAGACTGAGGCAAAAAAGTTGTTGAGTACCTCAGCCTTCTCCTCATCTGCTGTTACCAGCCTGCCGGTCTCGCTTATCAGCGGGGGTACACTCTCTTTAACCTTCCTTTTCCGGCTGATATACCTGTAGAATCCCTTTTTATTATTCTTTGCATCCCTAGCCAAGTTAAGCTCCAGCTGCGCCTTCGCCTCCCTGACCCCATTCCTACACAACCGGACCACTTCCCTATACTCTTCCCAGGATGCCTGTCCCTGCTTCCACTGCCTGTGCAGTTCCCTCTTCCTCCTTAGCTTGACCAGCATCTCCTGTCTCAACCACGCTGGTCTCTTCCCTTCTTTGCTTGATTTCTTACACCTAGGGATCGATAGCTCCTGCGCTCTGTGGACCACTTCCTTAAAGATCTGCCAGCTCTGTTCTGCTCCCCTGTCCCTGAGGGCCGTTTCCCAGGGAGTCCTACTGACTATCTCCTTGAGGAGCTGGAAGTTGGCTTTTCTAAAATTCAGGGTCCTGACTATACTCTTTGTCCTTCCCATTTCCCTCAGGAGCGTGAGCTCTACCAGCGCGTGATCACTGCAGCCCAGGCTGCCTCCGATCTGGACATCTCCGACGAGCTCGCTTGCATTGGTGACCACCAGGTCCAGTATCGCATCCCCTCGGGTAGGGGTGTCTATTACCTGGCTTAAGAAGTTGTCCTCAATGCATTCGAGAAACCTGCTGGACTGCCTACAGCTTGCCGTGTTGGTTTTCCAGCAGATGTCGGGGTGGTTGAAGTCCCCCAGGAGGATGAGAGCCTGCGAGCGTGAAGCCTCCTGGAGTTGGAGGAAGAACGCTCCGTCAGTCGGCTCCTCTTGATCTGGCGGCCTGTAGTAGACACCAACCACCAGGTTCCCTTTGTTGCCTCTCTCTCTGATTCTTACCCATAAGCTTTTGACCTGCTCGTGGCTGTTCTTCAGGGTCAGCTCTTCGCAGTGTAATGATTTCTTGATGTAAAGAGCAATGCCCCCGCCCCTCCTTCCTCGCCTGTCCCTTCTGAACAGCCTGTAGCCATCAATAGCTACATTCCAGTCATGGGATTCGTCCCACCAAGTTTCCGTAATAGCAATCAGGTCATAGCTTTCTAGCAGCACGATGTATGGCTTATGCTTGGTGCACGAGAGACCTTGCATTGCCTGCTTCTGGAGACAGAGTTCTGGATGTCAGCAGAAGAGCTGTAATGTGAATTTGTGGTTTCTTTGCGGTACACAACTTTCTTAAAGGTACCCGGCAGATTATTTGTTTCTCTGGCACAAAGAAGGACTTTAGTTAAGAAGCCTGTGCTGTTCTCAGCAACGATGAAAAGTAGAGAGCATTGTGTGACTAGCGTCTGGCTATGGGACTGAATGGGTGGTAAACTTCCAATATGTTACATAGAATATATGCCAATGATATTTTTCAGAGGTTTACGTTTCAGCCTCTATGCAGAATCTAGTCCCAAACCTTCTATGAGCTTCCTATGTGATCTTGGAAAAAAATTGCTCAGTTTCCCTTACCTAGGCATTACAAACTGTATAAGAGAGACATGAGTATGACTTTTAAAAAAAAACAGAACAAAACAAAAAAAACCTTTAAATGAATAGTTCAGTATATAAGTTGAGTTGAAGACTTTAGTGTTCCTGGTAATTGTAAAATTGACAGTCGGTCAATCTATTGATTTTCCCTGAATTTTGCAGTATTCCACTCTCAAATTAAAATAGGTTCTACAGCCACGTAATCAACAAAACCAAGTAAGATTCCTTAAAGAATCACCCATAAGCGCTTCCCAAAGCCTAAAACAGATGTCATAAAAGAGGGTGCAAATATATTGGAAAGACATTACAGCATGAATTAACCTGATGCAATCCTGTGAATTAATCCTAGGAGGTGTCATTGTATGGTAGGACTTTCTGACATCAGCGTCCTGACTATCAGATCTTCCTGAAGTTATGTTATTGAAATCTTTGTCCACAGAGTGCTAGTAAGAAGAACATTTTGGCTTGAAATGAACAGCTTCTGTTTCGTTCATAAATAGATGAAGTTAGGGGGTTACACACCACCCCAGCAGCAAGGCTGCGAGGCACCTGGTGGGGGTGCGCGCCCATGCATTTTCACAGCGACACACTGATGGATGCCTACTGGCGCTTTCATGACTGAAGACTCCTCGAACACACAGGTGAATCCTGGAAGTAAAATATCAGTTTGCCAAATTAATTTAGAAAAACATCTTTCAGATCTGTCACTATTCCTCTTGTTAAGAGTGGTTGTCTAAAAATATATTGAAAGACAGTTGGAATAACAATAAGATATTGCGCTCGAATTAATATTCACCTCATAATGTCCTAGTGTTTTGCAAACAAAGGGTAGTTAATTAACGATCCACCTGAGACACACAGCTGGCTTTATCTGTGGTTGTTCAACTGTTTCACATGAGATGAGCAGTACTATTCTCATTTAAAGAAAGAAGCTGAGATATTCAACCCTAAGTGCCTGTGAAGGAGCCAAAGGGCATTGAAAGTTGCAACCAAGAAGAAGCTGAGGATTCCCTTTGGGCAGAAGAATACTCCCAGGTGGTATAGCATGCTGGATTAGGAGTGATTAATACTCCCAGGCAGAGGATGGGCATGCCCAGGCACTCCGATGTGTATCACTCTCGTTGCACAGGTACCAGCTGATTAAATAAGCTGTGCTTAGTAGATACAGCATGCTTGGAAAGCATTGCATTTATTGAGCATGCTCTGTACCATGAATTTGCCTATGCAAAAAAGGTTGAGTTCATGTAGAAGGTTGATGGAGCGCACGTACATGAATTCTGCAGTAAATCACAGTGGGCAGGCAGATTTCCAGATGTTTTGTGGCCCATTCGTAGGTACTGTGGGACATCTATAAGTCCTGGGCAAATAACAAGACTTCCCAGATCCTCACTGGATGAGAGAACACACACAGGGCATGGAGAAGGAGCAGTGGCACAAGGCCTTGGCTACTTTCCAGGCAGGAGGGTGGGTCAATGTAGATATACCAGCCAGCTTATTATTAGGCATTTTTTCTACACTAAAGTCTGCATTGCAGTGTAGAGATATCTAAGCTAGTTATGGTAGCAGCAGCAACCTACTTCGGACAACACAGGCTGTCTACAGTTGCAAGTAGTGCAGACTAACAGGAGTGGATCTGTAGAGCAAAGAGTTGATGCTGAGGACACGAAGTCTACATCGTACCCGTTTCATGTTGGGTTTGTGTGGTGGTTTTTTTTTTATTTCAGACTGGCTCTCATTCCATCCCAGGACACGAAAACTCATTTGCAGCTTCAGTCCACTAAGTCTGCTCCTGGAGAAATTATTCAGGTTTAGTTCAAAAACAGATCCAGTTTGCATAGTACAAGATCCCTCCACAATGAGAGCAACAGCACAGCAAAGGGAGATGATCGGGAGATTCACTTCAGAAGCGTGCTCTTGATCCAGACTAAAACACTAATGTAGACAATCCAGAGAGACCAGCACGAGTTGATTTAGCTAGCCAAGCAGTTGGACTTGTTGGTCTACACAGACCTCCATGCTGGCACAACAGAGCTGCTGGTGGTGCCCGAGCTGGCCAGCTCGGTTTGCTGTGGAGCCCATTGCAGGCTTTAGCCAAGGTTAAGAGCAATTTTAGCAGCATAAAACTGTCCAAATGTCAGGGAAAGAAAGAAATTTTACAGCAGCTGTCTTACTGTGTGCTGATGCTGAATCTTACTGGTGGAAACTGATGTGTGAAAAACTTAGGCTGATGCTTGCAGAATTACCCTTTGTCCTGTGTGTCTGCGTTTGAGTTACAAGGCAAGAGAATGTAAGAAAGCCAAAGTGAGAGGCCTTTTTTGAAGATTTTGGCACAAGAGGCTTCCCCAAGCCCACACAGGAGGTCACAGGCAGAAACACACAGCAGTCCTCTAAAAGGCAGGGATCAAGGATTTTTAAATTATGCAGAGAGAACTGGGGTAGTAAAGAGGATTTATACCTTGGTAAAATGGAGATACAATGTGCTCTTCACTGTAGCCAGGGATATTGCTATTGTTGTCTGGGTAAAATCAGGCTTCAAAATTTGTAATTGAAAGTGCAGAAGGTTGCTCTAATTTACATTTTAAATTACCTTTTCTTTTTAATATCTGGATAAAGTAATTTATTTCTGGAAATGCATACAAACCTATTGACGTTTTTGGATACTCAAATAACTAAATGCTCATGCAAATGCCCCAGGAAAGAACACAATGCAGACACAGCTGAAATCCGTAACATTATAGTAAGATCTCCACCTTCTGTAAAACTTTAGAAAAAAATAAGTTACAGTCAGAGAAGAAATGTCACAGGCTCCCATCAATGGTCTTCAGACAGGTGGTATTGGAGGCAAATGCATCAACACTCAGGACATACAGCTGTACGGGAAATGAGAAAAGGCAGTGCAGAAACA
The DNA here is from genome assembly GCF_000687185.1 of Egretta garzetta. Lineage (NCBI taxonomy): Eukaryota > Metazoa > Chordata > Aves > Pelecaniformes > Ardeidae > Egretta > Egretta garzetta. The sequence goes on along the minus strand of NW_009270000.1, from coordinate 2,174,762 downwards.
TATTTGTCCATATGGTATCTCCCAAGTTACACAGATGCAGGGTGTGATACACCCCGCAGGAAGGAGCTCTGGAGTCTAGAAGATGGCAGCCAAATTTAGCAACAGGTTCTCGAGACAGGGGCAGAATCCCACGTCAGGGCTCACTGAAGTTGCAAAACATACACTGACCACCATACTCTGCTGAAATGTATTTATCTGTTCACATACACAACAAGCAAACTTACATTGCTCTCCGCTGGCATTTCTAAACACGCATTTGCTTGTTGATCGCTATTTTTTAAAGCAAATGGAAATGAATGTATGTGTTTGCATAAAAGCTTGTAGGTGTTTGGATCAAGATCTCCAAATGAATGTTTTGGCTAACCCAACATTTGTGCCATTTCTTTCAATCCTCCAGCTGTGCCTGAACTGTCCAAGTTTAGCTGAGGTTTGTCTGTGACTTACACAGAATAGTTGGGTCAGCTTTTAAAGGCAATGGTTTCATTTGTTCCAGCAATTAGCTTTAGATATCCTTCAGATTTGTACAAAACAACATGACTCAGGATATTTGACATAATCACTGTGATGAAATGCTAGGTCGTAGGAATGCAGCCTGCTGCCCAGCAGATGAATTCTGCCAAACAGGTAACAAATCCCAACCAGTTCAAATATCTTTCAATCTTAAATATCCTGCCAAGGATCCAGAATAGGGGAGATGCGGGTAGCGTAACCGCGTAACCACGTAACCCTAAAATACAGCATTCCCACTGGTAGTAACAGGCACTGAGTTTGCAAGGCCTCAGGACTGAGGCTTGTCAGGCTTGCTCTGTCGACCTCCCCTTGACTTTGTTCTACATGGTTTAGCTCTAACAGCAGTTTTTCTAATTGACCGAGTGTCTACAACTAATTTGTTTTACTTTTCTTTACCTTTGTATAGTAGCACTATGGCTTTACGACTCTTAACGTAATGCTGCAGCGTAGAGAAATGCAGACCTGGTGAGGCTGAGAAGCGGGGACGCAGGGCACCTGAGCACAGGCGTGGGATGATGAGAGGTGGGACAGAAGCTTGGCACTGGTGACCCCACGGCTACAAACAACTCGCTAATAGCCTGGTACAAAAATGCAGACCTGGAGCTGGACAAAACTGGATTTAAGGATAACAAAAGGAACTAAAAAATGTCATCTAACGTACATAGAAGCCACCATATGAAGTAAGTTTGGTTGTAATGTGGAGCTGCAGACCAGTGAAGAAAGAGCAAGATGTAAAACCTTGTTAGCAAATGTATAAAATCACCCTGTGCAGATCTTAGAGGGAGGAAGAAGCAGCCACCAACATGAACGTCGTATTCCCTGCAGTGACAAGCTCCAGATGCTGACAGCTCACCATAACATCCCAAACCCCCACCACCAGAAGGAAACCACCGACATTTGGACCCAGCAGAGCAGGGGAAAAGTGAGGATAATATCAGGGAAAGGAGTAAAAACTAGGAAGTGTGTGTAAGTTTTACCTGCAGTATTATTAATATTGGATTTTTTTCTGCATAGATGTATTTTTTTCTTTTTCTGCAATAATTATATCTGCTCTAGTAATGATTCTTGGATTAGACTGCTACGACTCAGTTATACTAATTATAAATTCTTGGGTTTATATATATATATGAGGTGTGTTTTTTCTTTGCCCAAAAAAAGATCATTTCTAAATGCTTTCTGGGATAAACTATCAAAGGGTCACCAAAAAACCCCATACCTTATATATGTAACTCTGTATTCCACAGTTCTGACAAATTATTGCAACTGAATATGAAACCAGCAACACCACAAGAGACCATGTGCAACTGAAAATAGGTGCAGTGTCAGATTTGTGGGCAAATTAAGAAAGATGCTTCAAAATGTGTCCCTTGACATCTAAAATAAATACAGATCAAAAAAACCATGCACTGCATTAGTCTCCTTTTTTGTCATTCATCCAGAGAATTCTTTGGGGTTTTTTTTGTCTGAAAGTTTAACATTTTGGCTGATGAATGGGGAAAGATTGGGATGTTATTCACAATAGATTGAATAAATAAAGGGATTTTCCAGGGGTGAGGCAGGGAGTGCAGATTACCAACTACAGATTAGTAATATTTTCCTCTATCAGTGGGCAAGCATCACTGTGCAACTGGATCAGAGCAAGGATGACTCTTAACTATGCAATCTACCGAGTTTATTCAGTATTTTTAAATTTAAGAAAAAATCAGAATGATCATCTGTGTTTGTATGATCTTCTCAGTAATTAAGGCAAGGCTCATGCCAGGCCATACATTCTGAGGTGAGCTTACGCTGTAAGAAGCTTTCATCTGCCTGCCTACAGCTTGTTTTACTGTATGCATAGATGAATATTGCCTTGGGGAAAAAAAAATCTGCAGAAAATCCTCCACTTGCAGCTTTGTAGAATAAACAATTTGGATCTTAGTGTGAGTGTTTTCTCTCAATGCACACATGTAATTTTCTCGTGAATGGGATTTATGTGTGCACATCAAAAGAAGAAAATCCCTAGGGCCTCAGTTTATACCAACAATAGCAAAGAAAATCAGGAATCTCCCACCAGAGCATGCCCCATTTTGCCCACTTTATATCACGCAGACTTTGAATGAAATCTGTGGCAGCCAGGCAAAGCAGGACATGCACCAGCTTTATGGCTGTTCATTTTCAAAGGCTTAAAATTAAGCCCTTAAGAACTTACCGTCTTCCTAAGTGGAGCGCATCACCCATGGGTGGTAGCGGTGGTGGTAGCTGGATACGCACGAGGTGAGGCAACGCTCGCCCTCACGTGCTTGCGCGGCTGCAGCGTTGGGTGCTCTCGCTCACAGCGGTACCCTTTGACAGTTTTTTCCCCAGATGTGAAGGGAAAAGGCTGTGAAACGCCGAAGAGCTGCTGCGGAGGTGGCAGTAGCTCCGTGAGGAGACCTGGGCTTGGGGCGATGGGGATGGGTGCCTGGGCTTCAGATCATCTCAGTGCTATTTCTGCGTGGGGCAGGCCCCAGCTATTGCTCTGAACCAGTGGCTGTGCGTTCCCTCTACGGGGTCTTGCTTTTCGGGAGGATACTGCTGGGGGGGTTGCGGGTGGCTGCGGGGGAGCCGTGCCCACTGATTAATAATAATCAATAACAACACAAGAAGAATAGCAGCAAGCAAATTAAAAAAAAAAAAAAAAAGCCTTTAAAGGG